>NW_015505560.1:426529-428445 GCF_001515645.1 Sinocyclocheilus grahami | reverse complement strand
GTGTGTGACCAAAAAAGTTTGAGAAGCACTGGTCTAAAGTTAACAGACAGTGTTTAGTGCAGTGCACATGTTTACATGTGATTATTACAGTGACTGTGAATGACCTGAAGTAGTGTGGTAAAGCAACAGATTAGTTTTTATATTTCTGCAATCTACTTTAGTTTGTGTGATTTGTTACTGACTTTCATAGTAATGTTTACACCAGGCTTATTTGTCAGTGCTTTATGTTGTTATAATTATTACATGCTTACAAGGTTGGAAGTTCAACAAATCAGTCAGTATACTGCTGTGATTGTTAAATAAAAATGTCATTCATATCAATTCATGCATCACCTAATTTCATCGTAACATGTAGGCCTGGCCTACAGAAAAGAACATTTATGTTTAATCTAGGGCTGGGTATCGATTCAGATGTCCCGATTCAATTCGTTTTCGATTCGCAAGCTCTCGATTCGATTCTCGATTTTTTTTTATTACATTCAGTGAATATAGTTTTAATACAAATGCTATTGATATTTCTAAAAAATGAACAGTAAACATCAGTTTACAAATGGTGAATTAATAAAAAGAAATTAAGAACCACATGCCTGTATTTTAAACCTATTATTTTTTTTTGTATAGGGTCCTTTTTAAACAATAATAGGGCCCTATAAAATGTTCTTAATTTTTCTGGTAATCAGATGTAGGCATAAAACATTAATTTATCCTAATCAAATGAAAATTAAATAAAATTAATTTTTTTGGCAAACAAAGTGCTGCACAACAGAGGTTTACTGTTAAAATTAAAAAGAAAACGGATGTGATTATTCCTTTAAAAATAAAGATGTATTAATATTTATTAGCAGTAGCAGCATTGAGTCTTCAGACTGCTAAATAGTAATATATTCTACCAGTTTCTTAATCTTAAACTAAACTTTTATTTTGACGGGTTGCCGTGAAGGACTTGCAGCTGCTGTGTTTGATATGACGGTAGTTTTCTCAAATGAAACGGTAAAATGCTAATGAAGTGACTCTCAGAGCAGCTGGAGATGACATTCGTGTTCATATCATCATATAGTGAGACGGCAGAAGCTGAAAACACCGCGAGCGTCATCCGCGCTTTAGTATGCGTGTAGTAAACAAAACATCCGCCATTCAGTCATTGCAGAAATCATGGCGCCTTATGCGTGATATCAAATGCTTCCACAGATTTATAGTATTACTATAGCACTTCACCTGAGCATTGTGAATCACGCGTATGGCCATGATGAGCGCTGAATGAATGACAGGCTTTCTGTTGTAACATCGCGCAAGATAAATAAGGGTGACATCTAGTGGAGGAGACTAATGATAAGATTCATGTTCATCAGATCTTGTTTTAAATGTGTGCTGAAATAAACCCCGGAAAAGATCGATTCGCGGCTTTTGAGAATCGATATCAAATCGACGTCATTTAAAAAACGATTAATCGAAAAATTGATTTTTTTTTTTGCCCAGCCCTAGTTTAATCTATCTAATAGTGTGTTGGTCATACTATACAATGATTTATAGCTTCCCACATGAAGAAATACTATAGTGTTTTTGAACCATACTATAGTAAAGTACAAATTTGTTGTGGTAATTCTGTAGTTGCTGTGATAATTTAACAGCTAGAGTAATATAAACTAATTACTATAGTATTTTTTCATGTGGGTTGTCTTTGTTGAATAATACAGAACATAGAGAGCTTTAAAAAATAATTGCATATTAAATCGCAATATTGGTAAAAGAAAATCATTCAGCCCTAGTGTGTTTGTGTGTGTGTGAGAGAGAGAGAGTGTGTGTGTGTGTGAGAGTTTGTGTTTGTGTGTGAGAGAGTTTGTGTGTGTAAGTGTGTGTGTGTGTGTGAGAGAGAGTGTGTGTGTGTGTGTGTGTGTGAGAGTGTGTGTGTGTGTGTG
>NW_015505560.1:423887-425592 GCF_001515645.1 Sinocyclocheilus grahami | reverse complement strand
GCAGCAGCTGCTAGTGGTTGTGGCTGATGAATTGCCTATTTTTCATGTGTTTCAGTGGAAAGACGCAAAACTCGATGACCTCATGGATTCCAAACTCAGATGCGTCTTTGAGCTGCCGTCTGAAAACGATAAAGTGGTGAGTACAGCGAGACGAGCGTCTGCAGCTCACTCCACCCTGCTGTAAATGGAATTATAATTGTATTAATCAGCAGAACGTGCTTGACGCCGAACATTCACCTGTATTATAAGCTGCTGTGAGTGATTGTTTTGTACAGCTATCAGTGAAACAGCCAATCACAAACACTCCCTGCCTGTCAATCACGCATTCTGATTGGCTGAGGTCTTTGGGAGGCGGGGTTTTCGAGGGGATGGGAGTTTGATTCAGTCTGACATCATCTCTTTAGTTTAAAGTTAAATTTGAAGGAAGAATTTAGTTGTTGTTTTAGTTTCACTAATGTGGTTTTCTGCACTTAACTAGCTTGTGTGTAGCTTCTTTTCACCGACACTGATACACACAAGGGCTGCACAATTAATCTAAATAAAACCGAAATTGAGATATCTTTAAGGACTTCTGTCAAATAAAAGCTTGATGGTTTAAACATTTATAAATTAGGAAATTAAGCCATAAATTTAACTAAATAATAATGTAAATAATTAATATTTGTACATTTTTTTTTCTTAAATACTAGTTTGTTTTATTTTACAGAAAAATTATATATGTATGTGTGTGTGTGTATTTTTTTACAAAAATTTTGTAATAATTATTTTTAAAATAATAATAATAATTAATATTATTACCTTATAGTTATGTTAATATGTAAACACTAAATATTTAATATAAATATAATATAAAAATAACATACTGTAATATTTTTTTATATTTGTTTTATTTTCTGTTTTAATATTAAAGTTTTAGTAATTTGATTGTGTTTTTGTTATTTTTATTAGTTGTTTTTTATGTCTGTATAGTTTTTGTTAGTTATTTTAGTATATCAAGTTAAACTAAATCTAAATGAGAAATGTTGCTTTGGCAACTAGCTGAAATAAAATAAGTTGATTGTTTTACTATTTTATTTTCTTTCATTTTACGTTTATGTCAGGTAACAACTTTTTTTTCATGGTTTCAGTTTATTATAATAACAAGCACAGCAAACCTGGAGCAATCACAATTTTTATCACAAAAATCACAATTATATTTTTCCTAAAATCGTGCAGCCATAATACACACACACACACACACACACTCTCTCACACACACACTCACACACACACTCACTCACACGTTGTTTTTGTGAATTGTGGGGACATCCCATAGGAGTAATGGTTTTTACAAAAAGCAAACTGTATATTCTATTGCCCTACACCTAACCCTACCCCTTACAGGAAACTTTGTGCATTTTTATTTTCTCAAAAAAACCTCACTCTATGATTTATAAGCGTTTTGAAAAATGGGGACATGGGGTAATGTCCTCATAAATCACCTTCTCCTTGTAATACCTATCATACCCATGTCATTATACAAATTTGTGTCCTCATATGACACACAAACACACACACACACACTCTCACTCACACACACGCACACACACACACACTCACACGCATGCACACACACACACACGCACACACACACTCCCACTCTCTCTCTCTCACTCTCACTCACTCTCACTCTCTCTCTCACACACACACACACACACTCACTCAC
>NW_015505560.1:406664-423873 GCF_001515645.1 Sinocyclocheilus grahami | reverse complement strand
CACACACACACACACACACACACACACTCTCTCTCACACACAGACACACACACTCTCTCTCACTCTCACACACACAGACACTCTCACACACTCACACACACACACACAGAGTTCATGTCACTTCCTGTTTGTTCCTGAACGCCCCTCCGCTCTGCTGCGGCGTCCCAGAATCCTCAGAAGAGGAGCCTGCTCCACTGGTTCCGTGCCGCTCCGGTTCCGGCTCCGGTCGAGTTCCGCTCCCCGCTTTGCAGACGCCCACCCTTCCCAGGGAGCCTTAGCAACTGGCGCGACGTCCAGGAAGTCAGAACGGCAGGGTCAGAGGTCAAGGCCTGCAGGCCTGCGATGGTCAGTGAGGGTCAGAGCAGAGAGCAGGACGTGTGGTCAGAGCAGAGACGCATCAGCAGGGTAGGTCAAAGGTCAGCAGGGTCAGGAGAAGACGCGTCACACGTTGTGCTGTTGATGTCAAAGGTCGTGCGTCCAATCAAATGCTGTTATTTTAATATGGTTTAATCTGTCACATGGTAGAAGCTCATCAGATTAGACGAATGCGACTGATATTGCTATAATAACGATCAAACAAATCTACCAGAAACATTTTAACTCATAGAGATGATTTTTATATTTATATTGGATCTTTCAGCACGGAATAATAAATACACAGATTTTTGGATTATCATAAATTAACATTCCACAGCATTATTATTCTAATAAACAATTACCTTTAGCAAAACCCCTTATAATACCTCATGTTAATGCCCTTACAAACAAACTTTCAACAAATTCAAAACATGATTTAAAACAGTAAAATAAAACGTCTACACAAGCATATGGATAGATAATAATAATAATAATAACAACCAAAAAGTAACTAAATAAAAATAGAATATAAATAGAAAAGAAACAAAGGGGACAAAAATATTTATTTTGATGGTTTAATTATGAAAATTAAGAAATTAAGATGTTAGTATTAGTATATATTATATATATATTAAAGGTGTTAGTATTGTAACTTAGTTATAATGTAAAATATAAACGTTCGACTCTCACGGCTCAAAAATTGTATATATAAATGTAAAATAAAATTATTATTATGATATTGTTTTTCTTAAATACTCAAATTCTTATTTTACATTGAAATATTAATATTAAATATATATATCAATTATTAAAAAGTAATATTAAGTGAAAGTAATATTTCTGATTTAGTTTTTAGTAATTTGTATATTTTTATTTAGTAATAATAGTATTAATAATAATAATTTGATATTTTTAATATTTTAATTTAATTTAGATATACATTTATTTTAAAGCCTTATTGATGTATAATCACAAAATGTTGGCCAAATAGATTTTTTCCCATAATTTCACAATTAAATAATATTTGAAATAAATGTTAACTGAAATAAGGTAAGCTTAAGTTCCTTTATATTTTATTTTATTTCATTTCAGCTAGTTTTCCAGGCAACATTTTCCTTTAGTTTAACTTAATAAATAAGTGTGATATAAAAAAATAATAAATAAAATATAAATAAAATAAAACTAATGAAATCTATAGACAAAAAACCTAATAAAATTTGTGAAAACACACTAAACAAAATTACTAAAACTTGAAAAAAAATTTAAAACAGAAAATATAAGAATGAAATCTAATTCAAAATATTAACAAAAACTATAATAGTATATCAGTGATACTGAAATAAATAAAATAAATCCAACTTTATATATAGAGCTGTGCGATAGCAATGATATAAGCGTATTTACTGACTAATATTTTAATTTTTAAAGAATTTATTAATTTCAGTGATTTAAAAAATCACGCTTTTAAAATGAGGCTTATTCGTGGATGCAGGTTTTCACGAGCGTTTAAATCTCGATTCTTTGAATACAAAATAAAGTTACTGAAGGGCTGAATTAAAATAGGTTGATTTTTAGTCATTTCTTAAAGGGACAGTTCTCCCAGAAATGACAATGTGATGTTTATCTGCTTACCCGCAGGGCATCCGAGATGTAGGGGACTTTGTTTCTTCAGTAGAACACAAACGGAGATTTTTAACTCAAACCGTTGCAGTCTGTCAGTCATATAATGGAAGTGGATGGGAATCACGGCTTTGAGAGTCACAAAACATACACAAATAAAACTAAATTTAATCCTGCGGCTTGTGACGATACATTGATGTGTAAAGAGACGAAACGATCGGTCTGTGCAAGAAACTGAACAGTATTTATATCGTGTTTTACCTCTGATGCACTGCAATGTCTGAACTGTCCTGAGCGCGTGACGCGTCTTCTTCTTCTTGCTTTACGGCGGATCGCAGACTTATAAGTGCATTACTGCCACCTATCTCTCAAATGGACCATTAACACTCTATCTACAATCTCAGTTAGGAGTGTCAATGGTCCATTGGTCCAATGGTGATTCCCATTCACTTACATTATATGACTGACAGACTGCAACGGTTTGAGTTAAAAATCTCCGTTTGTGTTCTACTGAAGAAACAAAGTCCCCTACATCTCGGATGCCCTGCGGGTAAGCAGATACACATCACATTGTCATTTCTGGGAGAACTATCCCTTTAAGTGTTTTTCTCGTGCTCTTCAGAACGACGTTGACTCCGCCTCTAAATCAGCGGCGCTTCTGAACTCCTCCAAAGCGGACGGGTCGGTGTCGGTGAAACCCGTCAGCGCGGCTCTGGACGACTCTGAGATGAAGAAGATGCTGGAGGAGTGCAGACGCTTGCAGACGGAGGCCAGCAAGCTGAGCGATGAGAACCGCCGGCTCAAGGTACAGCCAGAGCAAATCATTCACTTACGCTTTACTGACGTCCGATTGGTTAAAAGCGTCTACTCCGTGAGTAATAAAGCAATAACAACGCCCCTTAGCTGTTATAAATTCACTGTAAACCACGGCTTCACGGGGGTTACTGCTTTTATAAAACGGTTATATACGTAGTAAGGTTTCACTAAATAAAACAAAGTGTAATGATATTAATAAACACAGTATTCTTCCACCAAACAATGTAGCTCCTCAGAAACAGTTGTGGTTGCTACAAAGTGGTTGCCGAGCAACACACAAACGTAAACAAAGGTGTGTTACTTTGTAGCGTCACAATTTAAAAAAAAAAAGTATAATAGTTTAATAATATTTTTTTAATAGTAGTTTACACTATTATTTAGAATAAATTTATTTGTATTTTTAATTTGTATTTATGCCCAATTTTAGTGCTTCGGTGCTTTCACTTTTGCTTTTTAATTGTTATTAGTTTTATGTGCCTTTGTCAATTTTATGTTTTGTTTTTTTTTAGGTCTAATTTATTTTTAGCTTTAGTTTTTTTTTCTGTCCAGTTTGTAATGCTTTTTAATTTATTAGTAATTTTATTACGTCAAGCGTTTATTCATGTAGACTTAGTAATCCTAGTGCTTTAAGTTTTCATGATTTTATTTAAATATGTAGTCATTTTGTTATGTCTGGTCATTTTTATACATTTTTTAATTATTATTTTTTAACACTTTACAATAAGGTTCATTAGTTAACATTAGTTAATTAACATGAACAACACTACAGCATTTATTAATCAGGTTAATGTTAATTTCAGCATTTACTAATACAGCATTATTAAATACAAAAGTCGTGCTTGTTAACATTAGTTAATGCCCCGTGACTGTATTTTCATTAACTAACATTAACAAAGATTAATAAATACTGTAATAAATGTATTGTTAATACAGTAACTAAAGGAACCTTACTGTAAAGTGTTAACGTTTCTTTTTTTATTTTTACTTTGGTTTTATTTTTAATTTATGTCCAGTTAGTGCTTTTGACTTTTATTATTAATTATTATTTAGGTTTATTTTAGTTTTACTATTTATTGTTAAGTTAGCAATTTCTGTAATCTCAGTGCTTTTATGATTTTCTTAAAAAAATATTAGGTTTAATTAAATTTTAGTGTGTTACATTTTCGGTTTTAATCTTTAATTATTAGTTACAGTTAGTAATTTTAGTGCTTCAAGTAAATAAATGTAGAATTTTGGCAACTAGCTAAAAAAATTTGTCCGTTATTTATATTTTATTTGAGCTTTATTTCAATGAACAGAAATGTTTTAATGGTTTCAGTTAACGATAAAAGGCTCATTTGTGACCCTGAAGCACAAAACCAGTCTTAAGTGTCAATTTTGTGTAATTGAGATGTATGCATCATCTGAAAGCTGAATAAATAATCTCTCCATTGATGTATGGTTTGTTAGGATCGGACAATATTTGAAAATCTGGAATCTGAGGGTGCAAAAAAATCTAAATATTGAGAAAATCATCTTTAAAGTTGTTCAAATGAAGTTCTTAGCGATGCATATTACTAATCAAACACTATGTTTATGGTAGGAAATGCACAAAATATCTTCATGGAACATGATCTTTACTTAATATCCTAATGATTTTTGGCATAAAAGAGAAATGTATAATTGTGACCCATACAATATTGTGACCCTGAAGCACAAAACCAGTCATAAGTGTCAATTTTGTGTAATTGAGATGTATGCATCATCTGAAAGCTGAATAAATAAGCTTTCCATTGATGTATGGTTTGTTAGGATCGGACAATATTTGAAAATCTGGAATCTGAGGGTGCAAAAAAATCTAAATATTGAGAAAATCATCTTTAAAGTTGTTCAAATTAAGTTCTTAGCAATGCATATTACTAATCAAACATTAAGTTTTGATATATTTACGGTAGGAAATGTACAAAATATCTTCAAGGAACATGATCTTTACTTAATATCCTAATGATTTTTGGCATAAAAGAGAAATGTATAATTGTGACACATACAATGTATTGTTGGCTATTGCTACAAATATCCCCCAGCGACTTAACACTGCTTTTGTGCTGCAGGGACACGCATAAGTAATACCTCACCTCTGAAACCACTTTCCTTTATGCTGAATCGCCTTTGAATCATAATATGATTTGTTGTAGCATGCTCTGAGAAACAAACGTCCTCAGCGAGCTGCTGTCTAGAGGTCCGCGGGTCTAACCAGGTTTTGTGTGTCGATCAGGACGAGGGTCTGAGGCTGAGGAGGTTCCAGCGCAGCGAACACGTCACGATGAACTCCAGCTCTGCTCTGGGTCTCGAGTCCAGAGCCGGATCTCTTCCCTCGCTGCTCGTCGTCATCGCAGCCGTCTTCATCGGATTCTTCCTCGGCAAGTTCATCCTGTAGAGCGACTCCAGCTCTCTCGGTTTGGGTTCATCCGCTGTTTTCTGTTGAGGGATGGATGGATGTTAGAGCCATGAACTGCTGTGTCCAGCCAGATCTGAAAGTCTTCCCCTCAAACTCGTTTCGTTTCACTCAAACTCCCGTCGAAAGTGTAAATGTGGTTTTAATCTTCTGACCGAACAGGAGCCTGCTTCTGTGCATTCGTTCTGCTTCCGTTCCTAACGACACCAACGCAGACTGTTTTATTACTGTAATTATCATTTATTGATTATATTATTAATGTACTTTCTCGTGTTCACTTTACTGTCGCATACTAGACGACATTGAAGAAATAAAACGAAAGAAAAAACTGAGCCTGTCTTTCATTCGTCTCTTTGCGCTTTTATTGTTGCGTTTCTGTAATTAATTCAGCTTGGACTTCTGGTTTTGGCTTCTGTGAATGTTATACTGAAGGATGGATGTGATTAAAATGATTAAAGTGAACTTTTTCTTCTTGTATTCAAATGTTTTAGTAAATATACGCTGCTGTTCAGAAGCTTGGGATCTGTAAGATTTGTAATGTTTTTAAAGAAGTCTCTTCTGCTCGTCAAGGCTGCATTTATTTGATCAAACATACAGAAAAAACTGTAAAATTGTGAAATATTATTATAATTTAAAACAGCTGTTTTCTATGTGAATATGTGTTAAACTGTAATATATTTCTGTGATGTGCAGCTGTATTTTCAGCATCATTCCTCCAGTCTTCAGTGCCACATGATCTTCAGAAATCAGTATAATATGCTGCTTTATTATCAATGCTGGAAACAGTTGCTGCTTCATATTTTTTTGAAAGCTGTGATACTTTCTTCAGGATTCTTTGATGAATAAGAAGTAAAAAAGAACAGCGTTTACTTAATATAGAAACCTTTTGTAACAATATTACAGTAACATTCAAAAGTTTGGGGTCAGTAATTTTGTTTCTTGTTTTGAAAGAAGTTAATACTTTCATTCAGCAAGGCTGTGTAAAATTGATTTTAAAAAGTGACCGTAAAGACCTGTGTTGTTAGAAAAGATTTCTATTTTGAATAAATGCTGTTCTTTTTAACTTCATCACAGAAACCTGATTTCTGAAGATCATGTGACACTGAAGACTGGAGGAATGATGCTGAAAATCACAGAAATATATTACAGTTTAACAGAGATTCACATAGAAAACAGCTGTTTTACATTGTAATAATATTTCACTATTTTACAGTTTTTTCTGTATTTTTGATTAAATAAATGCAGGCTTGATGAGCAGAAGACTTCTTTAAAACACAAACTTTTCAGCTGCAGTGTATGTGTAGATAAATATTGCTGTTTATGACTATATATTGTATATTGGTGCATAGAAAGAAAATAATAAATATGAAGCTCTATTGTCAACAGGCTAAACATTTTTATAAAATGTATTAATAATGCCCAGCTCAACAACAGACTGCAATCTAAATTCTAAAAAGGTTTTATTTTTATTTTTTTTAGCAAATTCATAGAGACAAACGATCATTTTCAATTTTCGTAATTTCGTAATTTTTCACTGACCTGCTTTTTTGCAACGAATGTAATGATTAAAAAACACACGTTGCTTTATTTGTTTTGTACGATCCAGTTTTTTGGAAACTTCTAAACTCTCAAACAAGTGTTTTTGGCATTTAAAGTGTCAGAATAAAGCATTTCGCTCTCAGGATTGAAACAAACACTGACCGTCGCTGTAGTTCATCATCATACACGATGAAAACAAAGAACTAAACTAAACATCGACTGCTCCTTCAGTAAATCCTGAGCGATTCATCCGTCGTCTTCATGAGTTCAGATGAATCCCAATCAGTTTCACAGAAACGATCCAAACAGCTGCAAAGAACGAAGCGTTTCTCATTTCTGTCTCAATGTGCAGCTTAACATCTTTATAGAAAAAACGGCGGATGGAATGCTTTCATTCAATGCATCTGACCACGTTATCGTATGGAGATAGAATTGTTGCTTAATTCCAAATAAATAGATTATGATCCACAAATAAATGTAAAGAGTCTAACAAACATTAAACATATTGACAAATAAATAGAATGAGATCCACAAGTTTCACAAACATGAATTAAATTCTTAAGACTTTTAAGATTTATTTATGGATCGTAATCTATTTATTTGGAGTTAAGCAGCAATTCTGTCTCCATATTATCGTGATATTTTGCTGTTGCTGATTCCTGTGAGAGTGAATTTATGGTTAGTGCAGGGTCAGAGATGAACAGCGTCTGTCAGAAACTCTCTGATCGTCCTAAAAACACCGAAGGCCTGATCCACGACGTCGAGAAAAATCAATCAGTGTCTCAGATGCTTCCCGAGCTCAAGTCCTAAGATGATTTACTGCAGCTTCAAAAAACATTCATTATTTTCTAAATGTTTTTCGAAAAGTTTTAAGGGATGAGATATAAAAAATGTTTTCTTTTGGGATGAGAATTTTTTTTTTTGTTGAGATCAAATTTTTCTCATCATTTTTTTTTTTTTAGCTCATCCCAAAAAATGTATCTCATCCAAAAAAAAACAATTTTTTTATACCTCAATTTTTCTCATCAAAAAAAAGATTTTTTTAAGGGATGAGATATTAAAAAAAAATTGGGATGAGAAAAAAGTTTTTTGTTGAGATATAAAAAATGTTTTTTTTTTGGGATGAGAAAATTTTTTTTTGTTGAGATCAAATTTTTCTCATTTTTTTTTTAAACTCATCACAAAAAAAATGTAGATCTCATCCCAAAAAAATTTTATACCTTATTTTTCTCAAAAAATTTTTCTCATCAAAAAAAAGATTTTTTTAAGGGATGAGATGTAAAAAAAAAATTGGATGAGAAAAAAAGTTTTTGTTGAGATAAAAAAATGCTTTTTTGATGACTTCAAGGTTTTTTGTTGAGATAAATGTTGTTGTTTTGATGAGATAATGTTTTTGATGAGATAGAAAAAAAAGTTTTGTTTTTGTTGAGATAAAAAATGACATTTTAATGACATTTAAAACATTTATTTGGGTGAGATCTAAAAAAAAATTATAAAATTTTTATGAGAAAAAAAAGTTTTTTTGTTGAGAATTTTTTTTGGACGAGATATGAAAAAAAGTTTTGGGATGAGAGAGAGAGTTTTTTGGGAGATACAAAATAATCTGAGAGAAATCATCTTTGGACTGGGGCTCAGGAAGGATCTAAGACATTCGTTTTTTTCCCCAGCTTGAGTTTTTTTCACGCTGTGATTCAGGACTTTCGAAACTGAAGTACCAAAGCTTCTGGAAGTCAGCAGTGATTATCTACAGTTATAATATTTCCCTTTCCTTCCATGCAGCCCTTAAAATGTTCACATCGTCTCAAACTCACTCGTGCATAAAAACACTCCTCATATGAACATCCACGTCTCACTCATACAGGGAAAAACACCCAGAAATGAAGGTTCTGTCATCATTTTGTCATTTAAGCTGTTCATTTTCTGTCAAACATTTAAGGAAACAAACCAACACATTTTTATAGACAGCCACGTTTGGAAACAAGCTCATATGTGTCAGATTTGATCCTAAATTCTATGGATTTCATGCTCCATCAAACTGAGGAACAAAACGGGATTTATAAAGGCAAAAACTGACATGAAAAATTATTAATCCAACATTGTTCATTAAAATAGACAACCACAATATGCATTAATATTATTAATAATATGCGAAAATGGGCAACTGTGATAATTACACTACAGAAAATAATTAATCAATTATATATTATTTCCTCCTGAAGGAAAAAAAAGAGAAAAAAAGCCAGGAAATTATATATAATTGATTAATAATTTTTATTATATATTACAAAAAAAAAATATATATATATATTTTTTTAAATTCTTATATTTGTTTATATTATTTGCATATTTTTATATTATTAATTATATATATATATATGTAAATATTTTATAGATAGATATAAAATATAGAAATTATAATTTATCAATTAATTTTCTTTATTATTTTCCAGAAAGAAAAAAAAATATATGTATGTATTCAATCATACAATGTATTAATGCATTAGGATAATTTTATGCATGTCTATAGATGAAGCCCCTGGACTCTATGAACTGTCGTCGCATTGAAAGTGAATAAATAATGACAGAATCTTTGTTTTTGGGAGATTTGCAGGCATGTTTAGGATGTAAAGTCCCGTCTGGATGAAAGCGCAGGGCTTCTAGTAAAGTGCGGTTCCTGCTGTGCAGCAGTTTTCGTTCGTCCCGTCCCGTCAAGTGCATTCTGGGTCACAAACATCTGTTTGTTTTTACGTCTCTCAGCCCAAGAAACCCGTAAACGCCAAACTCCAGACCGCTGCTGCCGCCAGGTCGCCGGCCCAGCTGCTGGGGCGCTGCGCGGCGCTGACCTCTGACCTCTGACCTCCAGCGGCGGAGCACTGCACGAGCGGCGTCTGGTAGGATGAGGGCCGTCTCTCGGGCCGGTCGGGGCTGGAGCCGTCGCTGGGCCGCTGGCCGTTAAACAGCAGCAGGCGTCCGCCGGCGTCACGCTCCAATCGGAAGAGCTCATACTCTGTGTGCGGGAGGCGGAGCCCCAGCGCCGCGCAGCCATTGGTCGGAGTCACGTCCTGCTCCACGCCCACCTGCCACGAGCCCTGAACACCGCAGCCGTTCCCGTTAAACACGTTCAGCAGAGACGTGCTCGCCAGATCCCTCGGTGTCACGCGCATCTGACTCACTGGAACACCAAACACACACAGCTAGCTAAATATATATCTGTATAATATACAGAGAGAGAGAGACGTTGTTTCGAAACATTAAGGTTTTAAGAGTATCAATTTATGATATACACAATTTTCTAATTTTATATATATCTAATATATATATATAATTAAGCCTATGTTTCAGAATGTTAGGATTTTAGAATTGTTATGTTCAGAACTATTAAGATTTTAGCTTTTAATATTTTTATTTTGCATTTTGATATATAACATAAATAGGATAAAGCTTGTTTTTTGTGTTGTTTTTTTTTGTTTCTATTTATTTTTACTTTTCCCACTGATATACACACTTTTTTTTCAGAAGAAAATTATATGTTTATTTATTTATATATATAATTGTTTTGCCTGATACAGATTAAGATAATATTTTTAATAAGATAAAGTCATTGAGTCTTAAGATTTTATTTTTTTTGGAACCAATTTTTTTTGCATTATATATATATATATATATAAACAAATATCTATAAAATATTTATGAAAACCTATAAATAAATATATGTTTTGATGTTTAGAACCAGTACGATTTAAGATTAGTATTTATTTATAATCATTTATTAATTTATATATATATATACATAAATATATTAGTTATTATTATTTCATTTGTATTTATTTTTTTGCATTGTGATATACAGAGAAATACAGTATATATACATATTTCTATAAATACAATATTTATAAATATCTATGTTTTGGACAGTTAAACTTTAGATTTATTTATTTTTAGAACCATTACAATTTAAGACTTTTATTTATTATAATTAATTAGTTAATTAATTGGTTAGTTAGTTGCATAGTGATACACACATATATACAGGTATATATATAAAGCGTAGTGCACCACAATAAAACCCCCAAGCCGTGTTTGTAAGGAGTTATTCTGTTAAATGAGTTGAACTCTGACCTCTGAACACAAACTCAGTGCCGCCCATGACGCGTGTGGAGCGCAGGCCGCGGCTGTAGCGTCCGCGGGCGAACAGGCTGAAGGTGGGGTGTCTGCAGGCCGGGTCAGAGTAGTGATAGTAGTGACCCTCCCAGGTGTGGTTGTCCTCGTGGAAGATGAAGTGTCGCGTGAGGAACAGGACCGCGGGCCGGACCTCGCAGCGGCGGGAAGCCCACTGGCCCCTCAGGGTCACCGTCAGCTCGGGCCGCAGCGGGAGAACCGGCGGATCAAACTCGTCTGAGCTGGAGACGATGCGGCAGACCACGCAGCTGAGATCCTGATTCTGAGGACACACGTGACATCACACTCTTTTCAGCCGCTTTAAAGGTGACATATCATGAAAATCTGGCTTCTCCAGGTGTTAAGTGCTATAATCAGGTCCCCGGTGCAGCTACCAACCAAGCATATTGTGTTTTCACAAGCGACAGCGGTGTAGCAACTCTAATGCCATGGAGAAAGTTTGAGCGAAGCACGCTAGCTGTTCTGTGTTTGGCTGCAGAGACGAGCACAGAACACTGTTTAGAGTCCCAGCCTCAGAGACGACAGAGCAGTGCATTTATTGATGTATTTACTGTATATTGCTGCTGCCTCACAGATCTACAATAAACATGTGATTTATAGAGCTGAACCTTCACAGACACATTCTGGGGACACCTGAGACATATTGTAGAAAGGGGCGTAATATGTCTCCTTTAAATGCATTGGCCTCTGATCGAGCTGATCATCTAATGAGCCATTCGTTTATTTTTCAGTCTGATCTCATGTTAGTAGCACATACTGAGTTTTTTATTTGGAACATGTTTTATGCTACTGTATGATTTTTTACAATGTTTTTGGAAGTCTCTTCTGCTCACCAGGGCTGCATTTATTTGATTAAAAATACAGTAAGAATTGTGAAATATGATTGTAATTTAAAATAGCTGTTTTCTGTGTGAATCTCTGTTAAACTGTAATATATTTCTGTGATGCGCAGCTGTATTTTCAGCATCATTCCTCCAGTCTTCAGTGTCACATGATCTTCAGAAATCAGTATAATATGCTGATCTGCTGCTCGAGAAACATTTCTGATTATTATCAATGTTGAAAACATTAATATTTTTGTGGAAACTGTGATGCATTTTATTTTTCAGGATTCACAGATGAATAGAAAGTTCAGCATTTGTTTGAAATAGAAATCTTTTGTAACATTATAATGTCTTTACTTGCACTTTTGATACATTTAATGCATCCGTGATTAATAAAACCTATTATTATTTAATCCTACCTACACCAAACTTTTGAAGGGTCAGGTTTCACGGTTTCCACATAAATATGGTGCAGCATGGATAATAATCAGAAATGTGTCTCGAGCAGCAGATCAGCATATTATACTGATTTCTGAAGATCATGTGACACTGAAGACTGGAGTAATGATGCTGAAAATACAGCTGCGCATCACAGAAATACATTACACTTTAACACATATTCACACAGAACACAGCTGTTTCACATTATAATATTATTTCACTATTTTTACTGAGTAAAGTAGTAACTAGTAATTTACTAGTTCTGTCTGTGAATCATCTGGACTAGATTTCAACAATTCTGATCACAAAGACACAATTACCTTTCCACATTCATCTATAATCAATATTATTATTATCATCCACTACTTCATATAAACCTGCTTCTAAACGACAGAACAATCTGTTCTTTTGTGCATCCGTTCATCTTTCTAGGCCTTTTTGTTTTACTTTTTTGTTTACTTATTTTTATTGCAAAACAAAACAAATACACTTATGTTAAGAAGCAGGGTTATTATTAAATAAAACTAAAATCATTTAAAAAAACATTTCTGTTACTTGAAATAACATAAACAATAACTGAATTAGAATATGATTATATATATATATATATACAGTATATATATTTTTATTTATAAATTTTTTATTTTCATTTAAAGTTGACATACTAAAATGACTAAAACTAAAACTAATAAATAAATCAAAATCTACGTATATTAGCAAAAATGACAAAATTTTTAAATAAAATTATAAAAAATATTTACAAAATATTTACAAAATAATAAATTGTAATAACATTAACTATTTTACATGATTATAAATATTGTTAAATAATGTTAAATAATTATAAAATAATATAATACCAATAATATTGATAATTATTATTTTATTCAATAAATAATTCTAATATTAAAAATAATATATTAAAGTTGAAGTACTAAAATAACAAACTAAATAAAACTAAAACTAATAAATAAAAATCTCTAATAAAAATGAATAAATATAAATAACACTAACATTTCAAAACTAATAAAAATGACAAAAACACAACAAAATTACTAAACTTTTAAATAAAATAAAAATATTAAATTATATTTCATAAAATTATAAATAATGATAATAATATGAAATGATATTATATGACATATAATATACAAATATTACTAATATTAAAAATAATAATAATAAATCTTTTTTATAATAATAAATAATTATTATATTAAAAATAATACATGAAAGTTGAAGCACTAAAATAACTAAAACTAATAAATAAAAATTTATAAATAAAAGTCTATATACTATTTCAAAACACCACAACTAATAAAAATGATAAAACACAATAAACTTACTAAAATGTTAAATAAAATTATAAAAATATTTCATGATATTTCATAATAAAAATATTATTAAATATTTTATATAATAAATATTACTAATATTAAATAATTATAAAATTACATCATAATTTTTAAAATAAATTAATAATAATAGATATTTTATACAATAATAAACAATACTAATATTAAATAATATGAAGAATAATAGATAATAACAATATTACCTTTAAATATTTTATACAATAATAAATAACACTAATATTAAATGACATTTATAAAATAATACATAATATTTATATTAAATAATAAATAATAATAAATAACATTTATAAATAAATATTCCAAAATTGGGTTTTCGCAGTAATTAACCATTCCAAGTCAACCGTTCTTAAAATAAACCTTTTTTTTTCTTAATGGAAAAATTAATTAACACACACACACACTCTCTCACACGCACTCACTCACTCACTCACTCACACACACACGCATGCACTCTCACACGCACTCACACACACACACACACACACACACTCACTCACTCACTCACACACACACACACACTCACTCACTCACTCACTCACTCACTCACTCACACACACACACACACGCACGCACTCTCACACGCACTCACACACACACACACACACACACACTCACTCTCTCTCTCTCACACACACACACACACGTTGAGAACGTTCATCTAAAGAACCTTTTTGACAATCTAAGGAACCATCCATGCAAAAGAGTGTAAAATGTCTTGAAATGTCACGATGTTAAATCAGACCTCAGACCTCAGATCTCAGCATCTGTCATCCATTCAGAAACCCATAGAACACAGTCTAACTGCAGGCCGTTTACAGTTTGAATGGTTACGCTTCACAGTTGAATGATGCTGTCACCTGTGTGTTCTGCAGCGCGGGCTGGTAGCTGGAGGGCCTGTAGAGCATCCTCTGCGCCGCTTCGGTGTGAATGTCTCCCAGATAAAGCTCCTCCAGCGGCTGATCCAGACTGTGATGCAGATACTGCTTCTCCAGCCGCAGCAGCTGCAGCTCGTGCATGGAGAAGTTCAGTGCACAGCCGCAGTCGCTCCACAGCTCGTAGCTCACGTTCGGCAGCCAGGAGCCCAGATCCCTGCAGCTGTGCTTCAGCCGCTGAGCGAGCTCTCGGGCCGCAGATGCCGAGTGACACACCAGACGTGTGCCGTGGATCTGATAGTCGGCCTCGGTGCCGCCTCGGATGATCCAGGACGCCTGCCGCAGACGCAGACGGCCCCGGATCAGCAGCGTGTAGCTCGGCGCGGTGCACTGATCGTCTGCGTAGTAGAACTGATGCGCCTGAAACGTGTTGTTGTGAAAGAAGCGGTACGAGCGAGTGATGAACTCCGGACCGGGACGAACCTCACAGCTGCCACGAGAAGTCACAGAAAACACACGCTCACCATTAACTAATGTAAAAATATTAGAATATTAAATACGATTTATAAAACAATTAATTAGGATAAATACTAAAAAATATTTTATAAAATAATAAAAATATAAAATCAATATATAAAACAATAAACAAGGATAAAATTAAATAGTATTAAATAATAAAAATATTAAATAATATTTATAAAACAATAAACAAGGTTAGTATGAAATAACATTTAATAAAATAATAACTAAATATTAAATATAATTTCTAAAACAATAAACAAGAATACTATTAAGTAACATTAAATAATATTGTATTAAATAATTACAAATATTAATTAATAACACAAACCAGTCATCATTAACTCACCAAATATTAAGTTAAGGTATTAAAATATTAAATAAGACTTATAAAACAATAAATAAGGATAATATTAAGTAATATTTTATAAAATAATAAAAATATAAAATCATGTTTTATAAAACAATAAACAAGGATATTAAAACGTATTAAATAATATTTTATAAAATAATAAATGAAATTTAAAAACAATAAATAAGAACACTATTAAATAATATTGTATAAAATAATTAAAAATAAAAATAATTCACCCAAAAAACACTAATCAGTTATCATTAATTCACCAAATCTTAAGTTTTTTATCAAACACTAATAAAAATATTAAATAAGATCTATAAAACAATAAATAATGATAATATTTGATTAAACAAATATGTAATATTTATATTAAATAATACTAAATATTTTATTTAAAAAAAAATATATATATATATATAAAATAATAACTTTAAATTATATATTATTATGTAATATAATATAAATAACTAATATTTCACTCTCATTCCAAACCCATATGACTTTCTCCCTGCTTTAAAGAAATGGACTTGTTGTTTTTCATGAAATTAAAATGAGTGGAAACTGAGGCACTCACACGCACTCACACACGCACTCACACACATACACACACATACACACACACACTCTCTCACACGCGCTCTCTCACACGCACTCACACACACACACACACACACACACTCTCTCACACGCACTCACACACACACACACACACACTCACTCACTCACTCACACACACACACACACA
Organism: Sinocyclocheilus grahami; assembly: GCF_001515645.1. Taxonomy (NCBI): domain Eukaryota; kingdom Metazoa; phylum Chordata; class Actinopteri; order Cypriniformes; family Cyprinidae; genus Sinocyclocheilus; species Sinocyclocheilus grahami. Next base: position 407,793 of record NW_015505560.1, on the reverse strand, counting down.
CACGCACGCACTCACACACACACACACACACACACACTCTCTCACACGCACTCACACACACACACACACACACTCACTCACTCACTCACACACACACACACACACACGCACGCACTCACACACACACACACACACACACACTCTCTCACACGCACTCTCACACTCACACACTCACACACAGACACACACACTAAAGTTGAACTGATACATATAGAATCCCATGCTCTCTCTCTCCGTCTCTCTCTCTCTCTCACCTGGTGGAGACCCAGTGTCCCTGGATGTTGGGTGGCATCTGGACAGTGATGCGAGCACCGTTCTGCAGGTGTTTCAGCGTGTGGAGACACTGTGTGTCTTTGGACGGCCAGACGAGACTCTTCTCTAGAGCCAGACGAGGAGACGAGCCCTTCACACAACCTGATGAGATCAAGCACAGCAAACACAGCTCATCTCATGCAGATCGAAACACTGAAATAATACGATCTGAAAATGTACTCCAGTTATCAAAATTATCTAGCACTTGAGAAACACTCCAGCAACACCTTAAAGGGATAGTTACCCTGAAATGAAAACTTTCTGGTAATTTACTCATCCTCGGGCCATCCAAGATGAAGAAGTCCTTTTTTTCTTCAGTAGAACAGTAAAGAAGATTTTTTTTAGCTGAAACCGTGCTCCCTGGTGATTCATATAATGAAAGTCAATGGCTACCATCGCTTTGAGAGTCAAAATATTATATACAGGCAACACAAAATAAATCCTTGTGGCTCCTGATGATATATTGAGTTCTTATGAAGAGAAACGATCAGTCTGTGCAAGAAACTGAACATTATTTACAGCATTATTACTGTAATCCGGTCTGGAGTGATGTTCGGTTCACGAACGAATCATTCTTTTGAACTGATTCTTTTTAGTGAACTAGTTGAATCAGTTCATCGAATCAGACTGAATCATCTGAATCAGTTCGCGGCTCGAGCAGCACAGATCTACAAGTTACTGAATCAGAAGTCACTTTCAGACGCCTGACAGTCACTCTGACTCCAAATGAGCCGAAATACTGTCGTATCTGATCCTGTGATGAATGAATCATTCAGTGCTGAGGAAACAGTTCGACTCGGACCGAAGACCGATGAGC
>NW_015505560.1:396967-402081 GCF_001515645.1 Sinocyclocheilus grahami | reverse complement strand
CACACACACACACACACACACACACTCTCTCACACGCACTCTCACACTCACACACTCACACACAGACACACACACTAAAGTTGAACTGATACATATAGAATCCCATGCTCTCTCTCTCCGTCTCTCTCTCTCTCTCACCTGGTGGAGACCCAGTGTCCCTGGATGTTGGGTGGCATCTGGACAGTGATGCGAGCACCGTTCTGCAGGTGTTTCAGCGTGTGGAGACACTGTGTGTCTTTGGACGGCCAGACGAGACTCTTCTCTAGAGCCAGACGAGGAGACGAGCCCTTCACACAACCTGATGAGATCAAGCACAGCAAACACAGCTCATCTCATGCAGATCGAAACACTGAAATAATACGATCTGAAAATGTACTCCAGTTATCAAAATTACCTAGCACTTGAGAAACACTCCAGCAACACCTTAAAGGGATAGTTACCCTGAAATGAAAACTTTCTGGTAATTTACTCATCCTCGGGCCATCCAAGATGAAGAAGTCCTTTTTTTCTTCAGTAGAACAGTAAAGAAGATTTTTTTTAGCTGAAACCGTGCTCCCTGGTGATTCATATAATGAAAGTCAATGGCTACCATCGCTTTGAGAGTCAAAATATTATATACAGGCAACACAAAATAAATCCTTGTGGCTCCTGATGATATATTGAGTTCTTATGAAGAGAAACGATCAGTCTGTGCAAGAAACTGAACATTATTTACAGCATTATTACTGTAATCCGGTCTGGAGTGATGTTCGGTTCACGAACGAATCATTCTTTTGAACTGATTCTTTTTAGTGAACTAGTTGAATCAGTTCATCGAATCAGACTGAATCATCTGAATCAGTTCGCGGCTCGAGCAGCACAGATCTACAAGTTACTGAATCAGAAGTCACTTTCAGACGCCTGACAGTCACTCTGACTCCAAATGAGCCGAAATACTGTCGTATCTGATCCTGTGATGAATGAATCATTCAGTGCTGAGGAAACAGTTCGACTCGGACCGAAGACCGATGAGCAGCTGATCTGCGCATGCGTGAACCCAACACTTGAATGAAAGCGTCAAACGAAAGTTTTTATAATTTCTCATTGTGTGAGTACGTAAATGAACTAGTGAATCAATTCATTAAATCGAACTGTCCAAAAGAATCAGTTCACAGAAAAGAATCATATTCCACTGTTTGCCTGAGGCTCTGGATTACAGTTAATAATGCTGTAAATAATGTTCAGTTTCTTGCACAGACTGATCGTTTCTCTTCATAAGACCTCGATATATCATCAGGAGCCATGAGGATTAATTTTGTGTTGCCTGTTTACGTGTTTCTGCCTCGGTAGCCATTGACTTGCATTATATGAATCACCAAGGAGCACGATTTCAGCTAAAAATCCTCTTTACTGTTCTACTGAAGAAAAGTCTCCTACATCTTGAATGGCCTGAGGGTGCGTAAACTACCAGCAAAATATGACTTAAATGACCTTTAAACTAACTGTCCAACTGTGTAGCTGAGTAATATCAGTTTATGTTAGCACTGAAGCAGAATTTATAAAGGGTTCATTCACAAAAATAAATATACAGATGAATGTCAGAAGTAAACATGCATGCAAACATGTATCTATACTGCGATGATGCCTGGTTGTAAAGATTTCTACACAATGTTTAGATCACAATTCAAAATTAATGCTATTAATCTACATTAGAGGATATAAAGCGCTTTAATGAATGTGGGAACGAGCCGCTGCTGGACTGAGAGCAGCATTTATAATTCATTTTCACATAATGACACTTGGAGCAAATACAGCTGATGGCTGGATAACAGCAAACACATTTCTGGCCGGCGATCAGGAGCCGCATGAGGAAAATCTGAGAGAATCTGAGCACTAAAACCTCGGAAATGAAAGTATTTGGGTGCCTGAGGCTGCAGCTCTGGATTCCACACGAACGGTTCTGTTAAGAGTTCTTCACAGAAACATCAATGCCAATGAAAAAGCTTTATTTGTAAGAATGTCCGCCCGCGTTCATTTTTACGGATCATAACGCAACAATGTGTTCTCCAGCTGGAAACATTAGTAACGCTCCAGTGCTTCACTCATATCAAAGTCTTTAACACCTGCAAAACACATACTGTACACTATAGCAGTCAAACGTTTCGGGTCGGAAAGAAGAATCTCTTCTGCTCACCAGTGCTGCATTTATTTAATCAAAAATACAGAAAAAACAGTAAAATTGTGAAAATGTATTTTAATTTAAAACAGCTCTTTTCTATGTGAATATATTGTAAAATGGAATTTATTTCTGTGATCAAAGCTGAATTTTCAGCATCATTACAGTTAAACTCATCTAGAGAAGGTTTAAGTCCTTCTCAAGTTACTAAACCTGGTTTGATGTGGCTTTAAACCACTTTATCTGTTTTGTGAATTATTCTCTACTAGCTAAATGAATAAATGACACAGTTTTCTATGTGAATATATTGTAAAATGGAATTTGTTTCTGTGATCAAAGCTGAATTTTCAGCATCATTACAGTTAAACTCATCTAGAGAAGGTTTAAGTCCTTCTCAAGTTACTAAACCTGGTTTGATGTGGCTTTAAACCACTTTATCTGTTTTGTGAATTATTCTCTACTAGCTAAATGAATAAATGACACACTACTGTTTCTTGAAAGAAATTAATACTTTTATGCAGCGATGCTGCATTAAATTGATCAAGAGTGACAGTAAAGACATTTATAATGTTACACATGATTTCTATTTCAATTAAATGCTGTTCTTTTGAACTTTCTATTCATCAAAGAATCCTGAAAAACAAAATGTATGTTTCCACAGAAATATCGTGCAGCACGACTGTTTTCAACACTGATAATAATCAGAAATGTTTCTAATAATCAGCATATTATACTGATTTCTGAAGATCATGTGACACTGAAGACTGGAGGAATGATGCTGAAAATACAGCTGCACATCACAGAAATACATTACAGTTTAACAGATACTCACATAGAACACAGCTATTATAGATTCTAATTATTTGTAACAATTTTTACTGTATTTTTAATCAAATAAATGCAGCCTTACACTTTCTGAATTTTGGAACGTTAGCATAAATGCACTTAATTTAATTCTGAAGTCTAGAGCATAACTATAACTAGTTATGGGTTTAATATTTTCAATTATGCATCAATGAACTGACACTTCAGTGTGTTTTTCACACTAATTCATGAGCATTTTTATCCATCCGTTGTTAATGCTGACGCCAAACGTCAAGTGTGTTTGGTTCCCAGCGCTGCTTTTCTACTGTATCTCAATCCAAGCGTCCGCAGCGCTCTGGAGAACATCTCCAGCTGGTGAGCTAACAGCTCAAATCTCAGAGCCGCTCTAACTGCCCTCTCCTTCATTCTCATTATATGTACAAGTTTATGAGCTTGCAGACGTTTTAATAGCCGCATGATTCAGTGGAGGAAAGGGTTTGATGTGGATAAGAACATGAGATTACAGCACATGCATTTAGACAAGCATAATGGGCTCCGAGCTCAATGCTTATTTTCTCTCTAGCAGTCTGGTGCCTAAGATCTTTGCTTTTTTACATTTATTATGTATTTTTCTCAGATTTGATATAAGTTTTGCCAATTTACACTATGACACTATGCAGTTAATAAGACACTGTTGATGCATAAAATAAGACCACAACATATATAAAACTGAATATAATTAATTGTTTCAAACTGCATAATTATGCCATCTTAAAGGGGCCATATCACACTATATAATCACATTACACTATATATCACATTATATAATTGTATAATTTACAAACACTATGTAACAAATATAAAGAATTAAATGACCCTGAAACTCAATTCCAGGAGGCAAATTTTGCCATTGAAAAGAAATATATATTTCAGAAACATTTCAGACATTGTTATATAGCAAAAAAAAAAAAAAAAAAATTTAAGAACTTGATAATTTGAGTGTTGCAAACTGGGTAATTATGTTATCTTAAAGGGGTCATATCATAATTTATTTTACATTTATTGTTTCTTTTTTTAGCCAATTTTCAGACATGTAGATAATATAAAGGAGGCAAATATTGACACTTAATAAGAAATGTTAATTTCTAACATAAAACTATATACATAAAACTGATCTTAACTCTTTCAAATTGAGTAATGTTATCTTAAAGGGGTCATATCACACTTTTTTATGTTTATTATTTGTGACCCTGGAGTCGCTGGGGTATATTTGTAGCAATAGCCAACAATACATTGTATGGGTCACAATTATACATTTCTCTTTTATGCCAAAAATCATTAGGATATTAAGTAAAGATCATGTTCCATGAAGATATTTAGTAAATCTCCTACCATAAATATATCAAAACTTAATGTTTGATTAGTAATATGCATTGCTAAGAACTTCATTTGGACAACTTTAAAGATGATTTTCTCAATATTTAGATTTTTGTGCACCCTCATCCTCAAGATGTTTCTGAGCATTCAATAGTTAACGGTCACGTGTGGATGTTCATCTGTGACCTCAGAAAGTACCTGAGGTTTGTTTTATTGCTCCTTTGTGAGATGCTTTGGTTAAAAGCATCTGCTAAATTAATAAACGCAAGTTCAAAATTAGTCGTTTAGTTTTATTAAAGGGACAGTTCATCCAAAAATTATCATTCTGTCATCATTTACACATCACAAAAGAGTACTGGGGTCTAAAGGTCTTCACACTTAATCTAACAGGGCTAGAAATGAACCAGAAGTGACAAAAATGCCACATATATTTACAGTTTGAGGGCAAAAACACTTCATTTCTTAGTTTCATAGCATTCTTTTCTAGACTGGAGACACTAATGCGAAGCGTAGAAATGACCCTGAAAATCAATTCGGAAAACTCAATTAACTTTCTACTGAATCTGCATTATATTTTATTAACGCTGACAAGCGTTTTGACAAATCTTTCAGGTCTGCTGCTGTTGATTTTCACTTCAAATCAAACTCTATTACAGTTTTTAATAAACTACCCGTTCTAATTTAGAATTAATGAATTTAGAAAACCCTAAACAGGACATTTTTAGCAAGTAAGATGAATGAAAACACTCACCAAACACCATCATCATCATCATCATCA
>NW_015505560.1:394756-395846 GCF_001515645.1 Sinocyclocheilus grahami | reverse complement strand
CACACACACACACACACACACACACACACACACAGAGAGAGAGGTCAGAGGTCAACGTGTGTTTTGAGGGTTTGTGAAACTCACTCACACGGATCTCTAACGAGGCGTTGCACTCCTGAAATGAGCTCCAGCGTCTCGAACAGATCAGCTGCTGTAAATCGCAGCAGTAAACATGATTCTGCTCGCTCTTCAAGCATCTGTCTTTGCTCATCAGAATCGAGGAGGAATCGCAGATACTGACAGCCAGAAGTGCTGCGAGTTTCTCTCAAGCTGAACTCGACTCGAGCTGATTCTCAGGATGTGGTTTTCCAGAAAACATTCAGTTCGAACAACAGAGACAGGAAAAGTGAACAACAGCGATTCAAAGCAGCGGATCGGTATGAAGTCACCGCTTCAGAGGCTTCACCAACATTCACAGCTGCCAGCGGGCGAGAGACAGGCACACAGACTGAGAGAGAGAGAGAGACACTCCCACTCAAATCCAGTCTGATTGCAGCCAAACCAGAAGATTAAAGTGCTTTGAACTGAGAGAAACTCAAGCCAGTCAGTGCGTTTAAAGCTCGCCTTGTTTTGCTTTTTTGTGACACCATTGCCGTTCCTCTCCGTCTGTCAGATGCAGCATTAACAGAGTTTTCTAAATGTTACAAAGACTATGTTTTACTCCATAAATAGCATGTGGATTTGCTTTAACACAACCAGTGCGAGATGAAGTCAGTGAATGCATAATTTAAAGGGATAATTCACTGCTTTACTGGCATGACAAATTTTTTAGACATTTGTTTTGGCAAAGCGATTGCAGCATTGCATGCAATTAAAATAAGAGCAAAATTAAAATAGTGCAAAGCACGTAATATGCATTAAGAGGGAAAGAATACAATGTAGAAGACAAATAAATATAATAAAAAGAAATTTAAGAGAAGAAAGTGAATACAAGTAACTATAGTCATAATATGATGAGAAAGAACCTGTACGACTGACTTTCTTCTCTGAAAGATAAAAACAAGTGTGTGCTATAATGCAAGTCTTTTAATAGTGTTTTAAACTACTCAGGCATTCCACTGAACATGGCGTTTTTGTGAAGAAGGAAAGT
>NW_015505560.1:392898-393575 GCF_001515645.1 Sinocyclocheilus grahami | reverse complement strand
GTGTGTGTGTGTGTGTGTGTGTGTGTGTGCAGATTCTTATTCAGCAGAATCTATTTGACGTTAAAGTGACAAAGCAAACAGCAGCTAACCAACACCAGTTTCAGACCATCACAGATAAATTAGTTTAACTGCTAACATTTTACAAAAAACTTTTCATTTCAGCTAGTTGTTAAGTTTAATTCTCACACTATACTTTTATCTACAAATTCTGAATTTGTATTTCACAAATGTAACTGTTTTCTCTTAATTTTCAGAGTTTACATCTCACACTTGCAACTTTTCCCCCAGAATTCTGTGTTCACGTCTCGCAACTGTAACTTTTGTTAGAATTCTGAGTTTATCTCTTGCAATTGTAACTTTTCTCCTCAGAATTGTAACTTTATATCCTGCAAATGTGACTTTTCCCCCATAATTCTGAATGTACATTTCTGTTTCGGCCACAGAATGAAAAAAAATTCAAGGTAATTGCAACTTTTTATCTCACACTTCGAACTCAACATCTCTGAATCGTGAGAAAAATGGCAGATAAATATGAGATAAAAAGTCACAATTACCTTTTTCTTAATTTTCTTAACCCATAGCGGAAACAAACTTCCATAGATATCATGACATCACATTGAGAATTTACTCATTTTTAATTCAAAAGCACACAGTCTCAGACCATACCTTAATAGAAA
>NW_015505560.1:389865-390946 GCF_001515645.1 Sinocyclocheilus grahami | reverse complement strand
CACACACACACACACACACACACACACACACACACACACCAGACAGACTAAAGCATTACAGTAAACTGTTGAATGAGGGAAGTTTTTATTTATATATGAAGGCTACAATCTTCCACCACAAGCCAGACCAGCTGGAGACGTCACAAATGTGCCTTCATGCTGGAAGATCTGGGAGAAATTCTCATTCGCTCCAACGACCGCAATCCGACGGCACTTATGGAAGTAATTGTGGCGCATTTGGGTCACATTGGGAACGAGCGGATGGATCCCAAAGAACCACACTGACTCAATGTGTGTGTGTGTGTGTGTGTCTGTGTCTGTGTGAGAGAGAGAGTGTGTGTGTGTGTGTGTGTGTGTGAGTGAGTGTGTGTGTGTGTGTGTGTGTGTGTGTGTGTGTGAGAGTGTGTGTCTGTGTGTGAGAGAGAGAGTGTGTGTGTGTGTCACGCGGACGTTTCTTCAACTACGGGAACATTTGGGCCTGTGAATTTTTAGGAAAACAAAACATCTTTAAAAAAACCAGTTCATTTATAGTTCGTTTAGCTAACTAGTTCATTTATCTATTGACAACAAGGTCCAAAAGTGGATATTTAGGATCAATGAGTAATTTGAGTTTTTAATTGACATCACATTTCAAACTGAGATCTAAACAAAGGTTCAGGAGGAATATCAATCTTCATACAAAACATAATCAGAGCTGGGTAATAACTGATTACATCTCATCTGGATTACTTACTCAGATTCCAAAAATGAAGTACTTGCAATTAGATTATATTACATCTTAAAATACTCGTAATCAGACTACAGTTTATTTTTTTTATTGATTACATATGACATTACTCATGACATGCAGGTAAACAGGTATAATATTTAATATTTTTTATTAAGTGTTTTATTTTGATTGTTGTCATTTTAAAAAAGGAACTTTTTATTAATTAATTAATTATTAGCTTTTCATTAAACTCGCAAACCCTCTGCAGTTCCTTCACAAATCCCAGTTTGTGAAACCTTGACATAATGTTATTACTAACAAAAAATGGAATATATTCTCTTCTCTTTTATATTTTCTTCCATGCATCAATCT
>NW_015505560.1:389256-389855 GCF_001515645.1 Sinocyclocheilus grahami | reverse complement strand
AAATTCTCTGAATTCTGAGTTTACATTTTATTATTGTAACTTTTAAACATATTTTTCTAATTTTAACGATTTCCGAAGGATTTCTAAAAAACGAATGGAGGACAATTTTTTGTTATTCCCTGTTTATTATTGTGAAGCTGCAATAAAATGGATTTTATAATCTGCAGAAGATGAAACATCATTTTTCTTCCCAATCTGACATATTTCCAATTTAAACTGAATATTTAATAGGATGGGATATGATTATATCTATTAATAATTTATGTGTAAAGTGTTTGATATCAGATTGAGTTTGCGAGCTAATAAATGATCTCACATTGATGAAAACGTTTTAAAATGTTTCACTGGACTGGCAATAGTGATGATAATTCATCATTTCATTTAATAAGGCAATAATGTGATTCATATAAAATAGTGATTTGCGTCTGACTGGTAAACACCAACCTCACCACGTGTCTGTTTCACATCAGACTCCCGAATGATTCTGGAAAGCTAGGGTTTATGTTAATGATTGCTTTATGTTGAAAACACTGCGTTTCCATGACAACAGGGGCTTTGGGACTGGGTTTGTGGAGGGAAACACACACACACACTCACAC
>NW_015505560.1:373799-387750 GCF_001515645.1 Sinocyclocheilus grahami | reverse complement strand
GAATATATTCTCTTCTCTTTTATATTTTCTTCCATGCATCAATCTAGAACAGTAAAAATGTTATTTAGACACATTTCCAGTAAAAATAACACACATTTATATAGAATAATTCACATAAAATCACGTTTTAACTTTTAAAACCTTACAGACGCTTACAGTTTATGTATTTATGCTTAAAGTCTAAATGAGTTTCTATACGCCACAAATGATGTTTGTTGAGATAAACTTGAGATGAACCTGAAAGATTCTTAAAGTTACCGGTCTAACATATGAAAATAAAAACATTCTCAATAAACCTGGATGATTTTAGATACAGCGAGGAACCATTTCAGCATGTTTGTAATAAAGTGGCTTTGTAAGTTATTATGAGCTCAGCGCTGTAGTCTGACAAAAGATCTGGAGAAATGAACATAAAACGTCATTTTAAAGTTGTACATTTGTTATAGTTTAGTGACGTCTGGAATGAAGTTCCACCCAAAAGCTTCACTCGTCGCCTGTCTGTCTCTCGTCTTCCTCGACGCAGCGACGCTCGTCAATCTCAGAGATCTGCTGGAATATGAACAGTATGCTGGAGGAGCCCCGGGGCCCAACAGAGGAACGCCAGATCTGTGACTTATTAGGACTATTTTATAAACTCATCAGGGGAGGAGAAACAAACGGCTTATTAAATCAAGACATCAGCTGTAGCACATTAAGAAAGAAGAGTTTCTCTGAAATCATTCTGAACAAACCCTAAGTATTAAAGCAGCACTGCTTGTGCGCCATTTGACTTGGGCTGCTAAGCAACCACCCACAACACCCTAGCAACCACCCAGAAGCCCCTAGAAACTACATAGCAACACATAATAACCACAGAGAACACTTAAGCAGCCAAGAACTCTGTTAAACACCCTAGAAACCTCCCGTTAACACCCTGGCAACCACTCCAAATGGCCTAATAACCACCCAGGAAACACAAGAAGCTACATAGAAACACCCTAGAAACCACCCAGAACACCCAAGCAGCCACATAATAACCATATCACCCTAGAAACCACCCACAACACCCTAGAAACCACCCAGAACACCCAAGCAGCCACATAATAACCATATCACCCTAGAAACCACCCACAACACCCTAGAAACCACCCAGAACACCCAAGCAGCCACATAATAACCATATCACCCTAGAAACCACCCACAACACCCTAGAAACCACCCAGAACACCCAAGCAGCCACATAATAACCATATCACCCTAGAAACCACCCACAACACCCTAGAAACCACCCAGAACACCCAAGCAGCCACATAATAACCATATCACCCTAGAAACCACCCACAACACCCTAGAAACCACCCAGAACACCCAAGCAGCCACATAATAACCATATCACCCTAGAAACCACCCACAACACCCTAGAAACCACCCAGAACACCCAAGCAGCCACATAATAACCATATCACCCTAGAAACCACCCACAACACCCTAGAAACCACCCAGAACACCCAAGCAGCCACATAATAACCATATCACCCTAGAAACCACCCACAACACCCTAGAAACCACCCAGAACACCCAAGCAGCCACATAATAACCATATCACCCTAGAAACCACCCACAACACCCTAGAAACCACCCAGAACACCCAAGCAGCCACATAATAACCATATCACCCTAGAAACCACCCACAACACCCTAGAAACCACCCAGAACACCCAAGCAGCCACATAATAACCATATCACCCTAGAAACCACCCACAACACCCTAGAAACCACCCAGAACACCCAAGCAGCCACATAATAACCATATCACCCTAGAAACCACCCACAACACCCTAGAAACCACCCAGAACACCCAAGCAGCCACATAATAACCATATCACCCTAGAAACCACCCACAACACCCTAGAAACCACCCAGAACACCCAAGCAGCCACATAATAACCATATCACCCTAGAAACCACCCACAACACCCTAGAAACCACCCAGAACACCCAAGCAGCCACATAATAACCATATCACCCTAGAAACCACCCACAACACCCTAGAAACCACCCAGAACACCCAAGCAGCCACATAATAACCATATCACCCTAGAAACCACCCACAACACCCTAGAAACCACCCAGAACACCCAAGCAGCCACATAATAACCATATCACCCTAGAAACCACCCACAACACCCTAGAAACCACCCAGAACACCCAAGCAGCCACATAATAACCATATCACCCTAGAAACCACCCACAACACCCTAGAAACCACCCAGAACACCCAAGCAGCCACATAATAACCATATCACCCTAGAAACCACCCACAACACCCTAGAAACCACCCAGAACACCCAAGCAGCCACATAATAACCATATCACCCTAGAAACCACCCACAACACCCTAGAAACCACCCAGAACACCCAAGCAGCCACATAATAACCATATCACCCTAGAAACCACCCACAACACCCTAGAAACCACCCAGAACACCCAAGCAGCCACATAATAACCATATCACCCTAGAAACCACCCACAACACCCTAGAAACCACCCAGAACACCCAAGCAGCCACATAATAACCATATCACCCTAGAAACCACCCACAACACCCTAGAAACCACCCAGAACACCCAAGCAGCCACATAATAACCATATCACCCTAGAAACCACCCACAACACCCTAGAAACCACCCAGAACACCCAAGCAGCCACATAATAACCATATCACCCTAGAAACCACCCACAACACCCTAGAAACCACCCAGAACACCCAAGCAGCCACATAATAACCATATCACCCTAGAAACCACCCACAACACCCTAGAAACCACCCAGAACACCCAAGCAGCCACATAATAACCATATCACCCTAGAAACCACCCACAACACCCTAGAAACCACCCAGAACACCCAAGCAGCCACATAATAACCATATCACCCTAGAAACCACCCACAACACCCTAGAAACCACCCAGAACACCCAAGCAGCCACATAATAACCATATCACCCTAGAAACCACCCACAACACCCTAGAAACCACCCAGAACACCCAAGCAGCCACATAATAACCATATCACCCTAGAAACCACCCACAACACCCTAGAAACCACCCAGAACACCCAAGCAGCCACATAATAACCATATCACCCTAGAAACCACCCACAACACCCTAGAAACCACCCAGAACACCCAAGCAGCCACATAATAACCATATCACCCTAGAAACCACCCACAACACCCTAGAAACCACCCAGAACACCCAAGCAGCCACATAATAACCATATCACCCTAGAAACCACCCACAACACCCTAGAAACCACCCAGAACACCCAAGCAGCCACATAATAACCATATCACCCTAGAAACCACCCACAACACCCTAGAAACCACCCAGAACACCCAAGCAGCCACATAATAACCATATCACCCTAGAAACCACCCACAACACCCTAGAAACCACCCAGAACACCCAAGCAGCCACATAATAACCATATCACCCTAGAAACCACCCACAACACCCTAGAAACCACCCAGAACACCCAAGCAGCCACATAATAACCATATCACCCTAGAAACCACCCACAACACCCTAGAAACCACCCAGAACACCCAAGCAGCCACATAATAACCATATCACCCTAGAAACCACCCACAACACCCTAGAAACCACCCAGAACACCCAAGCAGCCACATAATAACCATATCACCCTAGAAACCACCCACAACACCCTAGAAACCACCCAGAACACCCAAGCAGCCACATAATAACCATATCACCCTAGAAACCACCCACAACACCCTAGAAACCACCCAGAACACCCAAGCAGCCACATAATAACCATATCACCCTAGAAACCACCCACAACACCCTAGAAACCACCCAGAACACCCAAGCAGCCACATAATAACCATATCACCCTAGAAACCACCCACAACACCCTAGAAACCACCCAGAACACCCAAGCAGCCACATAATAACCATATCACCCTAGAAACCACCCACAACACCCTAGAAACCACCCAGAACACCCAAGCAGCCACATAATAACCATATCACCCTAGAAACCACCCACAACACCCTAGAAACCACCCAGAACACCCAAGCAGCCACATAATAACCATATCACCCTAGAAACCACCCACAACACCCTAGAAACCACCCAGAACACCCAAGCAGCCACATAATAACCATATCACCCTAGAAACCACCCACAACACCCTAGAAACCACCCAGAACACCCAAGCAGCCACATAATAACCATATCACCCTAGAAACCACCCACAACACCCTAGAAACCACCCAGAACACCCAAGCAGCCACATAATAACCATATCACCCTAGAAACCACCCACAACACCCTAGAAACCACCCAGAACACCCAAGCAGCCACATAATAACCATATCACCCTAGAAACCACCCACAACACCCTAGAAACCACCCAGAACACCCAAGCAGCCACATAATAACCATATCACCCTAGAAACCACCCACGAAACACTAGAAACCACAGAGCAACACCCTAGAAACCATCCAGGAAACACTAGAAACCACATAGCAACACCCTAGAAACCATCCAGGAAACACTAGAAACCACAGAGCAACACCCTAGAAACCACCAAGGAAACACTAGAAACGCTTTCTCCTCACGTACACACTGCTGTTTAATACTTCACCATCAGCACAGTCTGTCAGGTGAACTGAACGCATACACGGAGCTGAGTTCGGCCGTGCTGGGTTCTCAGAGTGTGTTCAGTATTGGGCTGCTGCTGACAGGACAGTGATGGTATCTGCTGGAGTCTGAAGGGCTTCTCTGTGCTCTCAGAAGCTCAGCTCATATCACAGATATTCAATACCACACCGCCGGGATTAAACATGTCATATTTCAGAGGCGTGTGCCATGAAGCAGAGCTGAGAAATGAAGGGGTTTATATGATATGAGACTCACAAGGGGTGTGTGTGTGTGTGTGTGTGTGTGTATGTGTGAGAGAGTGTGTGTGAGAGTGTGTGTGAGAGTGTGTGTGAGAGTGTGTGTGAGAGTGTGTGTGAGAGTGTGTGTGAGAGTGTGTGTGAGAGTGTGTGTGAGAGTGTGTGTGAGAGTGTGTGTGAGAGTGTGTGTGAGAGTGTGTGTGAGAGTGTGTGTGAGAGTGTGTGTGAGAGTGTGTGTGAGAGTGTGTGTGAGAGTGTGTGTGAGAGTGTGTGTGAGAGTGTGTGTGAGAGTGTGTGTGAGAGTGTGTGTGAGAGTGTGTGTGAGAGTGTGTGTGAGAGTGTGTGTGAGAGTGTGTGTGAGAGTGTGTGTGAGAGTGTGTGTGAGAGTGTGTGTGAGAGTGTGTGTGAGAGTGTGTGTGAGAGTGTGTGTGAGAGTGTGTGTGAGAGTGTGTGTGAGAGTGTGTGTGAGAGTGTGTGTGAGAGTGTGTGTGAGAGTGTGTGTGAGAGTGTGTGTGTGTGAGAGAGAGAGAATGTGTATCAAAATGCATTGAGTCCATAATCCATAATAACGCTTCCTCCAGTGAAAAAGTATTCTGATCTGAATCAGGAGAGAAATTTGCACAGATCAAGCAGCGTTTAAACAGTCCAAAACATTGCGATGTTTTTATCAGCTGTTTGGACTCTCATTCTGACGGCACCCATTCACTGCAGAGCCTCCATTGCTGAGACACTGATGCAGTGCTACATTTCTCCAAACCTGATGAAGAAACAAACTCATCCTGATCTTGGATGGACTGAGGGTGAACATATTTCAGCACATTTTCATTTTTGGTTGAACTCTTTTTAAGACGTGAATGTTTAGCCAATGCATGTTGTGCATGTGTGTTATTTTGCACATCTGAAACAGTCAAGCGTTGATCATTACTATCTAAGATCTCATCAGCTGCTTTGTTTCTATTCTGGTGTCTTTATGGGAAAATCACTGTTTAGATTAGTTGCTCTTTATTACGAGTTCAAAGGGAGTGAACGTGTTTGAAATGTTTCCTGAAGCTCTTTTATCAGCTTTAATGATGATATGATGAATCCAGCTGCTCTCGGCTTCATCCAGAACAAACATGAATCATCTCACACAAACACCAGCCATAATCATCGCTCAGAAACTCACCAAAACACAATATTATTCCACGACATCCCGTATATCTATGACCAAAAAAAAAAAATCTGGCCAGAATGTAATTTAAATATATGTTGTAAACAATGAAGTTTGTTTCATGCATGCACTATTTTGAAACAGTGGTGCATTGAAAATATCAGGAACTTCTTTTTTTTCTTTTTGCTGTTTCGGCCGCCAAAATTTCAGTGCATCACCATGAAACAATATTTGGCCGAAATGGTACTTCCATAACATACATTTAAAGGAGAGGACGCTCTTAATAATCTCTGTAGACACTTGATTAAAGAACTGAGGTGAACGGTTGAAAGTCTGTGAGATTCTGCAGTAAATCAGTGTATTTTCTCTCTCTCCGGACATTCCTGTGCCGCCGGGGCCGGAGAACAGCACTGATCATGTTTCATCTCCAGCAGAGAGAAGATGTGAGACATGTGAAGAACTGAGAGGAACCACAATCAGTATCTCTGATCTTCATTCAGACGGACCTGATGGAAACCCAGCTCAACATCTCAAACATCTGCTGTGAGGAGTTCTGTCAGCTGACATCTTCACGTGTTCTCGGTGTTGTGTGCATGAAATGAATGCAGACACAGTCAAAACATGTCATCGGAGAAGCACTAAACACCCTCCAACACCCTTTCATCTGAAACCGAAAATTACTTCAACCAAAACAGCAAAAAAAACATGCATGCACTAAATATATACATATTTTTATTTTTAGGATTAATATTTTCAGTTGCCAAAATTTCTGTGTATTTTTAAATAGAAAAAATAATTTCCAATCAAGTTTTCCAACAAAAAAATATTAATTTTATGACACGTGCAAGCACACACTATTTTAACAGTGATGCACCAACAATTTGGCAACCAAAAATATTGTAATATCCAAAAAAAATTGTTGTTGCATTTTTGGACAAATAACAAAATTAATAAAATTAAGATTAAAAAAATAATTTTCCAACACATGCACGGATACAGTTTTGAAATAGTAATGAACTGAAATTTCAGCAACTGAAAATATCAGAATATTTTCAGTTGCCAAAATTCCACTGCATCACTATTTTGAAACCGATAATATTCAGCTGAAACGAAGAAAAAACTAATCCAATAAAAATGTCTAAAAACAACAAAAAAAAAAAATGCATGCACTCTTATCATGCACTTTTTTGAATAGTGATGCACTGAAATTTTGGCAATAAAAATAGCAGTTTTTTCTTTACTTCACTACATTTTTGAACGAGTATCTGTACTCTTTACTCCACTACATTTGAAATGAGTGTTGCAGTTACACATTACATTTTGCATGGACATAGCTTTTTCTGCAGCAGTTTATTTCTGCTACAAAAGACGTGATACTGCCTGCTACAGGTCACTGAAAGTACTGCATCGTGTGCGTTTGCCCTTACTCACCCAAACTTTTCAACAAGGCTACTTTATGTGAATGCGAGTTCCTCAGCAAGTATTTGTGAATCAGAGGTGTTTTATATATGAGACGAGGACATGACTGCAGCCGGCAATGAGGCCCAAACCAGCACAGCCACTGCAAGAAGGAGTCGGATCTTGTTCAGCTTGTTAGCCCACTGTGTGTGTATATAGCCCTAGTTTGTCTTTAGTTCCTTGTGAGTTGTTGAATGTAATGGGTTTCTGTTTGCCAGTCATTCTGTTCTTTGTTCCCTTTGGTTTATTGTTTGTTCTAGTTTTTCCACTAAACACCAGCACATAGATCCTTGCCTCTGCCTGTTTTCCGCAGCTTCTCCACAACGTTACAGTTTATCACTGGCATTTCTTTTTGACTTGTGCATCTTTGAGCCTATGTTTAGTATGAGTAAAATACTTACTTACACACACTCTCTCTCTCTCTCCCTCACACACACACTCTCTCTCTCTCCCTCACCCACACTCTCTCTCTCTCACACACACACTCTCTCTCCCTCACACACACTCTCTCTCTCTCTCTCTCTCTCTCTCTCTCTCTCTCTCTCTCTCTCTCTCTCTCTCTCTCTCTCTCTCTCTCTCTCTCTCTCTCTCTCTCTCTCTCTCTCTCTCTCTCTCTCTCTCTCTCTCTCTCTCTCTCTCTCTCTCTCTCTCTCTCTCTCTCTCTCTCTCTCTCTCTCTCTCTCTCTCTCTCTCTCTCTCTCTCTCTCTCTCTCTCTCTCTCTCTCTCTCTCTCTCTCTCTCTCTCTCTCTCTCTCTCTCTCTCTCTCTCTCTCTCTCTCTCTCTCTCTCTCTCTCTCTCTCTCTCTCTCTCTCTCTCTCTCTCTCTCTCTCTCTCTCTCTCTCTCTCTCTCTCTCTCTCTCTCTCTCTCTCTCTCTCTCTCTCTCTCTCTCTCTCTCTCTCTCTCTCTCTCTCTCTCTCTCTCTCTCTCTCTCTCTCTCTCTCTCTCTCTCTCTCTCTCTCTCTCTCTCTCTCTCTCTCTCTCTCTCTCTCTCTCTCTCTCTCTCTCTCTCTCTCTCTCTCTCTCTCTCTCTCTCTCTCTCTCTCTCTCTCTCTCTCTCTCTCTCTCTCTCTCTCTCTCTCTCTCTCTCTCTCTCTCTCTCTCTCTCTCTCTCTCTCTCTCTCTCTCACACACACACACTCTCTCTCTCTCTCTCTCCCTCACAT
The DNA here is from genome assembly GCF_001515645.1 of Sinocyclocheilus grahami. Classification (NCBI taxonomy): domain Eukaryota; kingdom Metazoa; phylum Chordata; class Actinopteri; order Cypriniformes; family Cyprinidae; genus Sinocyclocheilus; species Sinocyclocheilus grahami. Next base: position 379,071 of record NW_015505560.1, on the reverse strand, counting down.
ACACACACACACTCTCTCTCCCTCACACACACTCACACACACACTCTCTCTCTCTCCCTCACACACACTCACACAGGCTCTGATTGGCTCCGATGGTGACTCTTCACTCAAAGCACATAACGAGCTGAAACACATTTCTGCATTTGAACAAAACAAGCAATCCTGAAATGAACCGAGTCTGTCACAGCAGAAGCGTAAGAGTAAAAGCTCAGAAAGCCTCCTGTGAATCAGCAGCAGATCAAACTCTACATCAGCGCTGAACAGAAGAACCGAGAGCAGAGACAGACATCTATTGGACACAGAGAGCGACTGCAGAGCCACGAAAACACGCCACTGCAGCGTATCTTCATTTATAACTTAATACTTCTTGTTCTACTTTTGCATCGAAATTTAGAGAATATACTGGAAGTTTAGTTTTATAATTTTAATATATTTGGATATAATGCAACATTTGCTTTTGGCCCTTCATAGTGAAAAGCACTGGAGGCTTCAGCTCACTGACAAGGGGCCGCAAGAAGCAGGGTTATTACAGCTAACTAAAACTAAAACCTTAAAGGGATAGATCACCCGAAAATGAAAATGTGATGTTTATCTGCTTACCCGCAGGGCATCCGAGATGTCGGTGACTTTGTTTCTTCAGTAGAACACATTTGATGATTTTTAACTTTAACCGTTGCAGTCTGTCAGTCGTATAATGCATGGCAATGGTAACAAAATCTGTGAGAGTAAAAAAAAACATCCACAGACAAATCCAAATTAAACCCTGCGACTCGTGACGACACATTGATGTCCTAAGACACGAAACGATCAGTTTGTGCCAGAAACCCAACAGTATTTATATCATATTTTACCTCTAATACACCTCTATTGTCGATAATCATTTGATTGAATTGGTCGAAAGTTATAAGTCCCTAGATACTATTATCGATAATAAATTACATTTAGCAGAGAATACCAATAGATTGTGTAAGATGAGCCAACAAAGACTTAGCTAAATTTAATATTGATAAGACATTGATGACTGCTTTTTATAATCGATTTTAACTTTTTCATTGATTTGCTGGTTTGCCTCTTTAAAGGTCAAACACAAGAATTCTCTATCAAAGGTTGTAAATAACTGCAGTAAAGTGCTGGGTGTGAAACTGCCTGGGTTGTCAGATTTGTTTGACATTCAGGTGATAAAGATCATATCTGACACATCTCACCCTCTTTATGATTCATTTCAGACCCTCGCCTCAGGATCCTTGTATAGGGTCCCTCTAAGACAGAGTTACATTTCCGTTTGTTCCATATGCTATCAAGTTGCTTAATTCAAATAGGAAGAGGTGGCTTTTTGTCCTTTTTTTAATGTGCTATTAATGTTATGCACTTGTATGTGGTGAAATCTATCATGCTGCAGAACAAAAAGTTTTTACAATTACAATAAAATAACCCTGATATAATTGAAAATACTTAAAAGATATAAACTGATACAAAAACTGACATATTTTGTATTTTAATTCAAGTAATTCTTTCGCAAACAGGATTCTCACGCTCTTGGAAACCCTGAATATATGAAAGAATTTTAAAAGTATGTTTCATAGATGAGAAAAAGCCATGGATAAAATAAAATCATTTCTGGATTTTTATAGTCTTGTCGAGCTAAACTGATCATGAACAACTGGAAAAATGAAGTAAATTCATTGATTATAAAGTGTGAGATTTTTGGAAATCATATAATTTAATTATTTAAATTATTTACTGATGTTAATGCACTGCCACTCCTAGTTCCTGTAAATAAAAAGTTTAAAACGAGCAGCTTTGTTATTACAGCAAAAATATCAGAGGTGCAGAAACTTATTTTTCCTGTGATTAGAGACTCTAATTATGAGCAGAATTGCATTATAAAGACACGTGAAAACAAAACACAGGTGATTTTTGATATCTCACCACTGATGCAGCTCTCTAATAACCACAAACCGCATCGATTTCAGCAATACTTTATTCCAAAATAAAAATCACATCAATTGCATTTATCGCTCGTGTCTCTGGTTCAATCCCGTCCCGTTACACATGCTAAAAACACCACGACCTCTCAGGGTCAAATATAAGAAAGGTCAAAAGGTCAAGACGAAGGGGTTTCTACTGCAGAGCTTCTGTGGGAATCAAACTGAAGCGCCGCTGTGTTTCTGCTCCAACAAATAAGCCGCTGTTTTACAAAGTTACCAAAAGCCCTTAAAATAGTGGTTAACTTTCTTCATGTTTTGCCGTTTTGCATTTATAATGCAGGATCAGTTAGTGCCAAAAAAACAACAAAAACTAACAAGTGAACAAGTAATGCAACAAAAACATGCTTATGATTCAAGTACAAATGAGTTTCAATTCAGTTTGTTGAGTTTGAAGAGCAAAATCCAAATTAAAGGGAAAAAATCCTTTTAAAAATTTATTTTAAAAAAATTTAAGTTTCTTATGATTTTGGTGTGAAAAATGAGACCCAGACATGTTTGTGACTGGTTTTGAGCGACGCATCTGGAAATATTGTAAAAATGACTTTAAGCAAAAGCGCAGCGGAAAAAAACTGCATCATAAAGTAAGCCGTCTGTCTGCAAACATCAGTGTGTAACCGCTCAAGGCCCGTCACATGTACTGAACATCATCATGCAGCTACGAGCGTCACACAAGACCACAGCGTGAGGTCAGAGGTCACCACAGGGGTTCTAGGTACAAGCACTGGTGAATCTGCTGGTTTCTCTGAGATGTCTGAGAAGGCTGATAATGAAGGATGATGACGTTACACACGTGACGTTACAGCAGAGCACATGCAGCGGTCAGACCTTCTTACCTGCGCCATTCATGCGTCACCTTCAGCTGCTGAGATCTCAGTCTCTTTATGAACCACTACTTTAGTGACCGACATGTCTGGGTGCTGCTCTTTGGCCTCTTTAATGGCCTGAGCCAGAGCCTGACCCACAATGCACCAGCAGAGGGAGACAGAGACCACAGATCAATCAATCAATCAATCAATCAATCAATCAACTGACCGCTCTCACACACGCAATCACTCACTCACCCACTCAACCAACCAACCACTCACTCAATCACCCGACTGACCGACCGCTCACACACACACACACAATCTCACTCACTCAACCAATCACTCAATCAACCAATCACTTAATCAATCACTCACTCACTCACTCACTCAATCAATCAATCAATCACGCAATCTCACCCACCCAACCAACCAACCAACCACTCACTCACTCACCCACCCACTCAATCAATCTCACACACACACACTCTCACTCTCACACACACACACACACTCTCACACACACACACACACACACACACGCTCTCTCTCTCTCTCTCTCTCACACACACACCTGTTTGTGGTATGACGCCCTAAATAAAATCTCACAGGAACCTACATTTTTTTCATATCAACTTCAAATCTGGAACATAACTTATTTAGACATAAGGCTTTAATTTTATACCAATTTTAGAGTAAAACCTGTTATGTAAAATATTTATTATGTAAAATAAAATAAAATTAATATAGTGTATTTTCTTTACAGTAAATTTAAATTACCATAACTTTTTGATACTTAAATTTGCTATAATCTGCTGATTTCCTTCTTTAAAAAGAGACCAAACTTATGTCTGTATTCCAAAGTGTTCATAAATTACAACAATTTAAGTTTGGATAGTGCACCTGCATGCCTATTTAAAAAAATGGGGGGTGGCAGTTAAAGGGTTAAAATGTGTTTATATACTGTAGTTAAAAAATAAACGAAACGATAACTGAAATAATATATTTTAATTGTAAGCTGACAATGGAATTAGCATATTTTTGGTGTTTTTGGGCCTCAAGCATCCAGTCAAAGCAAAGGCACAATCACGTGTTTAATCAGGTTCTGTCACTGAGGTTTTGTGTTGCTGGTTAACGAACTAGATAACTGGTTAACCCACCCGTGGCTGTACCTGATCGTGGTCAATGTCTGCGTCTCCTGTGATGACGATCCTCTTTTCGATGCGAGTCTCTGAAATACCGTCCTTCACTGTCTGACGAAAAACACAAACACAATCAAAAAAATATTCCACTAAAGTAAGAGTTCGAGTTTAAAATGGTAACATCTGAAAGTGAAGAATTTAAAACATAAATATTGGTATTTTAACCTGTAGTGTAAATTCAGTAAAGTATTTGTCTTCATTTTCTATAAATTTGAGCTGAATTAGCATATTTTTGGTGTTTTTGGGCCTCAAGCATCCAGTCAAAGCAAAGGCACAATCACGTGTTTAATCAGGTTCGGTCACTGAGGTTTTGTGTTGCTGGTTAACGAACTAGATAACTGGTTAACCCACCCGTGGCTGTACCTGATCGTGGTCAATGTCTGCGTCTCCTGTGATGACGATCCTCTTTTCGATGCGAGTCTCTGAAATACCGTCCTTCACTGTCTGACGAAAAACACAAACACAATCAAAAAAATATTCCACTAAAGTAAGAGTTCGAGTTTAAAATGGTAACATCTGAAAGTGAAGAATTTAAAACATAAATATTGGTATTTTAACCTGTAGTGTAAATTCAGTAAAGTATTTGTCTTCATTTTCTATAAATTTGAGCTAAAACTAATAACAACAGTAACAATGATAACATTTCAATAACAATAATTATTATTAATTTTGTTTGGGTTCCTAAAATAACAGCGTGAATGTCACGTAAAATGTGATGAATCTCTATCATAACTAAAAAAGAGAAATGTTTATCATATCACAGTTCAAATTGCAATATGACAACAAAATCTCAATACTGTATACATTTTTGGCCAATTCGTGCAGCTCTATATGTAACGAGTGAATAATGTATATATAAAATATCAAAAAGTTTAGCACAGCTTTAATTTGATCTTTAATTAGAATGCGTTCTTTTTAAGTCAATTTTTTTCTGAGGATAAAATAATGACTATAATATATTTTTACCACGATTTACTGAAAAAAAAAATTCAGTGAAATAATTACACTGCCATAAAAAATATTCTGCCAAAGTTATTAATTGTCATTTTAAATCTTCACTAGGTTTTACAAATTTTTCAAAAATAATATGATTGCGCTGAATATTACCATTACTATAACCATTTCACCTGAATATGTAACGTTTACAGAAGGAACCATTTCGGCCGAATATGTAAAGTTTACAGAAGGAAGGAACCATTTCAGCTGAATATGTAACGTTTACAGAAGGAAGGAACCATTTCACCTGAATATGTAACGTTTACAGAAGGAAGGAACCATT
>NW_015505560.1:349780-372610 GCF_001515645.1 Sinocyclocheilus grahami | reverse complement strand
ATCAATCAATCAATCAATCAATCAATCAACTGACCGCTCTCACACACGCAATCACTCACTCACCCACTCAACCAACCAACCACTCACTCAATCACCCGACTGACCGACCGCTCACACACACACACACAATCTCACTCACTCAACCAATCACTCAATCAACCAATCACTTAATCAATCACTCACTCACTCACTCACTCAATCAATCAATCAATCACGCAATCTCACCCACCCAACCAACCAACCAACCACTCACTCACTCACCCACCCACTCAATCAATCTCACACACACACACTCTCACTCTCACACACACACACACACTCTCACTCACTCACTCACTCACTCACATATTTGGTGGTTATGTGGCTGTTTGTGGTATGACGCCCTAAATAAAATCTCACAGGAACCTACATTTTTTTCATATCAACTTCAAATTTGGAACATAACTTATTTAGACATAAGGCTTTAATTTTATACCAATTTTAGAGTAAAACCTGTTATGTAAAATATTTATTATGTAAAATAAAATAAAATTAATATAGTGTATTTTCTTTACAGTAAATTTAAATTACCATAACTTTTTGATACTTAAATTTGCTATAATCTGCTGATTTCCTTCTTTAAAAAGAGACCAAACTTATGTCTGTATTCCAAAGTGTTCATAAATTACAACAATTTAAGTTTGGATAGTGCACCTGCATGCCTATTTAAAAAAATGGGGGGTGGCAGTTAAAGGGTTAAAATGTGTTTATATACTGTAGTTAAAAAATAAACGAAACGATAACTGAAATAATATATTTTAATTGTAAGCTGACAATGGAATTAGCATATTTTTGGTGTTTTTGGGCCTCAAGCATCCAGTCAAAGCAAAGGCACAATCACGTGTTTAATCAGGTTCGGTCACTGAGGTTTTGTGTTGCTGGTTAACGAACTAGATAACTGGTTAACCCACCCGTGGCTGTACCTGATCGTGGTCAATGTCTGCGTCTCCTGTGATGACGATCCTCTTTTCGATGCGAGTCTCTGAAATACCGTCCTTCACTGTCTGACGAAAAACACAAACACAATCAAAAAAATATTCCACTAAAGTAAGAGTTCGAGTTTAAAATGGTAACATCTGAAAGTGAAGAATTTAAAACATAAATATTGGTATTTTAACCTGTAGTGTAAATTCAGTAAAGTATTTGTCTTCATTTTCTATAAATTTGAGCTAAAACTAATAACAACAGTAACAATGATAACATTTCAATAACAATAATTATTATTAATTTTGTTTGGGTTCCTAAAATAACAGCGTGAATGTCACGTAAAATGTGATGAATCTCTATCATAACTAAAAAAGAGAAATGTTTATCATATCACAGTTCAAATTGCAATATGACAACAAAATCTCAATACTGTATACATTTTTGGCCAATTCGTGCAGCTCTATATGTAACGAGTGAATAATATATATATAAAATATCAAAAAGTTTAGCACAGCTTTAATTTGATCTTTAATTAGAATGCGTTCTTTTTAAGTCAATTTTTTTCTGAGGATAAAATAATGACTATAATATATTTTTACCACGATTTACTGAAAAAAAAAATTCAGTGAAATAATTACACTGCCATAAAAAATATTCTGCCAAAGTTATTAATTGTCATTTTAAATCTTCACTAGGTTTTACAAATTTTTCAAAAATAATATGATTGCGCTGAATATTACCATTAATATAACCATTTCACCTGAATATGTAACGTTTACAGAAGGAAGGAACCGTTTCAGCTGAATATGTAACGTTTACAGAAGGAAGGAACCATTTCAGCTGAATATTTAACGTTTACAGAAGGAAGGAACCATTTCGGCCGCATATGTAACGTTTACAGAAGGAAGGAACCATTTCAGCCGAATATGTAACGTTTACAGAAGGAAGGAACCAGAAGGAAGGAACCATTTCAGCCAAATATGTAACGTTTACAGAAGGAAGGAACCAGAAGGAAGGAACCATTTCAGCCAAATATGTAACGTTTACAGAAGGAAGGAACCAGAAGGAAGGAACCATTTCAGCCAAATATGTAACGTTTACAGAAGGAAGGAACCAGAAGGAAGGAACCATTTCAGCCAAATATGTAACGTTTACAGAAGGAAGGAACCAGAAGGAAGGAACCATTTCAGCCAAATATGTAACGTTTACAGAAGGAAGGAACCAGAAGGAAGGAACCATTTCAGCCAAATATGTAACGTTTACAGAAGGAAGGAACCAGAAGGAAGGAACCATTTCAGCCAAATATGTAACGTTTACAGAAGGAAGGAACCAGAAGGAAGGAACCATTTCAGCCAAATATGTAACGTTTACAGAAGGAAGGAACCAGAAGGAAGGAACCATTTCAGCCAAATATGTAACGTTTACAGAAGGAAGGAACCAGAAGGAAGGAACCATTTCAGCCAAATATGTAACGTTTACAGAAGGAAGGAACCAGAAGGAAGGAACCATTTCAGCCAAATATGTAACGTTTACAGAAGGAAGGAACCAGAAGGAAGGAACCATTTCAGCCAAATATGTAACGTTTACAGAAGGAAGGAACCAGAAGGAAGGAACCATTTCAGCCAAATATGTAACGTTTACAGAAGGAAGGAACCAGAAGGAAGGAACCATTTCAGCCAAATATGTAACGTTTACAGAAGGAAGGAACCAGAAGGAAGGAACCATTTCAGCCAAATATGTAACGTTTACAGAAGGAAGGAACCAGAAGGAAGGAACCATTTCAGCCAAATATGTAACGTTTACAGAAGGAAGGAACCAGAAGGAAGGAACCATTTCAGCCAAATATGTAACGTTTACAGAAGGAAGGAACCAGAAGGAAGGAACCATTTCAGCCAAATATGTAACGTTTACAGAAGGAAGGAACCAGAAGGAAGGAACCATTTCAGCCAAATATGTAACGTTTACAGAAGGAAGGAACCAGAAGGAAGGAACCATTTCAGCCAAATATGTAACGTTTACAGAAGGAAGGAACCAGAAGGAAGGAACCATTTCAGCCAAATATGTAACGTTTACAGAAGGAAGGAACCAGAAGGAAGGAACCATTTCAGCCAAATATGTAACGTTTACAGAAGGAAGGAACCAGAAGGAAGGAACCATTTCAGCCAAATATGTAACGTTTACAGAAGGAAGGAACCAGAAGGAAGGAACCATTTCAGCCAAATATGTAACGTTTACAGAAGGAAGGAACCAGAAGGAAGGAACCATTTCAGCCAAATATGTAACGTTTACAGAAGGAAGGAACCAGAAGGAAGGAACCATTTCAGCCAAATATGTAACGTTTACAGAAGGAAGGAACCAGAAGGAAGGAACCATTTCAGCCAAATATGTAACGTTTACAGAAGGAAGGAACCAGAAGGAAGGAACCATTTCAGCCAAATATGTAACGTTTACAGAAGGAAGGAACCAGAAGGAAGGAACCATTTCAGCCAAATATGTAACGTTTACAGAAGGAAGGAACCAGAAGGAAGGAACCATTTCAGCCAAATATGTAACGTTTACAGAAGGAAGGAACCAGAAGGAAGGAACCATTTCAGCCAAATATGTAACGTTTACAGAAGGAAGGAACCAGAAGGAAGGAACCATTTCAGCCAAATATGTAACGTTTACAGAAGGAAGGAACCAGAAGGAAGGAACCATTTCAGCCAAATATGTAACGTTTACAGAAGGAAGGAACCAGAAGGAAGGAACCATTTCAGCCAAATATGTAACGTTTACAGAAGGAAGGAACCAGAAGGAAGGAACCATTTCAGCCAAATATGTAACGTTTACAGAAGGAAGGAACCAGAAGGAAGGAACCATTTCAGCCAAATATGTAACGTTTACAGAAGGAAGGAACCAGAAGGAAGGAACCATTTCAGCCAAATATGTAACGTTTACAGAAGGAAGGAACCAGAAGGAAGGAACCATTTCAGCCAAATATGTAACGTTTACAGAAGGAAGGAACCAGAAGGAAGGAACCATTTCAGCCAAATATGTAACGTTTACAGAAGGAAGGAACCAGAAGGAAGGAACCATTTCAGCCAAATATGTAACGTTTACAGAAGGAAGGAACCAGAAGGAAGGAACCATTTCAGCCAAATATGTAACGTTTACAGAAGGAAGGAACCAGAAGGAAGGAACCATTTCAGCCAAATATGTAACGTTTACAGAAGGAAGGAACCAGAAGGAAGGAACCATTTCAGCCAAATATGTAACGTTTACAGAAGGAAGGAACCAGAAGGAAGGAACCATTTCAGCCAAATATGTAACGTTTACAGAAGGAAGGAACCAGAAGGAAGGAACCATTTCAGCCAAATATGTAACGTTTACAGAAGGAAGGAACCATTTCGGCCGAATATGTAACGTTTACAGAAGGAAGGAAACATTTCTCACACATTAAACAGCACACTCCGTTTCATCTGCTATTTTTAGATGCATTTCGTCCGTAGAACGCTGTTGTAATGTGACGTGACTGGCAGAAGTTTTCCGTGCGCGGTGGGCAGACGAGACTAATCGATAATCACATTCGTTGTGGATTGTTTTCTTTATGGATTAGTTGTGGCAGCCCTAGTCTCCACTAGTGCTGTGTTAAAAATATCGATACGACGATGTATCGTCACAGAGATTTGACGATATGAGTATCGATACTGTGGCACGTGTGCCACGCTTAATTTTACAACGTTTAAAATTGAGTAGAAAAGAGCATCTGTTAATAATCTGGCCACAGAGGAACACAACGGGGTTGCCTGATATAAAGAGACGTAATCCCCAAAACAGAGCTTTACACTTGCACAATACAGAAATATCTGCTAAACGTGCTACTTATCTTTGTCAACCTGGCAACCATGTGCACACTCGCTCTCTCTCCACTGGATAAACGAGCTTGCTTTCTGAAAACACCGCTTAGCTTGCAGTTTAGCGATCTCCACTTCAAGTCTATTCTCAGAAAAGTGTGATTCATCAACTGTTCATTTACGACACAGAGAGAGAGAGAGAAGGAGAGAGAGAGAGACACACACAGAGAGAGAGAGAGAGACACAGAGAGAGAGAGAGACACAGAGAGAGAGACACACACAGAGAGAGAGAGAGAGAGAGAGAGAGAGAGAGAGAGGCTGTGTATGTATGAATTACCACCGTTTTGCCGCGTTTCTCTATTAACAGTAAAGCTATGGCTTTAATTCCTTTAGAAACAATGATGCTACCAGCTCCTTGTTGAGAAAGATAATGTAGCTCTTTAGCACCACCGTTTTGCCGGGTTTCTCTATAAACAGTGAAGCTGTGGCTTTAATTCCTTTAGAAACAATGATGCTACCAGCTCCTTGTTGAGAAAGATAATGTAGCTCTTTAATAGCGATTAAGCTATTTAGTTGATAAAATTGCGGGGCAGCGGTAAAAAGTTTGTTCCTGGATGTCTGAGTGCGGCTGCAACGTGATCTGTGTGTGAGACTGCACTTAACATCTAACCGCTTCTGTTTCACACAAATGCTGGCACAGACGTGCATGTTCGGCTAGAGTTGCTTTGAACTCGTGCATCTTCGGAAGCGGAGCTGCGCGGAAAGTTAAAAAAAATGTTGTGCACACCGCCATGCGAAACGACGTCGCACGCACTCAAAGCGAACTTGCTGACACTCGAGTATAAATCAGCCTTGAGCGTGTGAGCGTTAGATACAGTGAAGACAGCGCGTTAGTTTAGAACTCTTCTAAAAAAAAAATTATTGTAGAGCGTGTGTTAATTTGTGCAATGATAACCTACCAGCAATGTAAATTATTTTTTAAACATATTAGAATGAGTACATTACAATATAAATTTATTAGAACAAGTACATTATTATTTATGGGCTTAAAAATAAGATGCAAACAATCAGAATATTGTACCTGGTGGGGAGTGCACAATGTAAACATGAAACATACGCAATTACCTATATTGTACTGTGATACAGTTATAGAGGCGCTTCATAATGCGGAGCTCAGCTGCTGCTCTGCCAATAGTTAGAAATGGCACTATAGTAAGCAGTGTTTAATAAACAGCTGTTTTTCTAAATTCTGCTGAGGTGAAATTCAGTGCAGTCCTGTATCGCGATACGTATCGTATCATGACTTTGCTGGTGATACACAGCCCTAGTCTCCACTGACCTTGGTGATGTGTGTGGTGCTGCTGTTGCTCTCTGATGTGATGGTCTGAGTGCTCATGAGGATGCCTGGATCCGAGTCGCCGCTGGCTTCGATCTATAAACACACACAGATGCATTACAAACACGCCGGCACACTGGAAACGGCATGAGACAGAGTTGAGAGCGCTTCACCTCTGCAGACTCGTACGTGATGGTCTCGGTCTGAACCACAGGAACGTCTTTAAGCGCTTCCTCCGACTGCTGATTCACAAACACAGAAAATCACTGGAAGAGTTAATTTGCCAAAACCGATAACTTTTTTATTTCCCTCCCAGGAATCGCTTTTTTTTTTTTTATTGCACATTCCAAGTAATATCAATCAAACTGCAGTTGGGTTGTTTTGATTAAATAATAATAACTTAAACAAATACAGCTAATTTACTAAATTAAAGTTCATTGAAAGTGAACATATTAAAAAGATGATAATGTAGACGCCTGACAAACGTTTTTGTTGTTGTGATCATAAACTGTATGGATGTGATTACACGCAATACACAGAGCTTTTCCCTCAATATTGTAAAGTGCTGCTTTTGCAAGCTTCCGCGAAAACGTTTCAGCTTTTATTTTCCTTTTTCGCCCTGAAGAAGATATCACAGCTTCATCAAGTTTGTTGAAATTTCATCGTTTTTTTTAAGTGGCGTTTATCGATTTTTGCAAATGAAACACTGGGGAAGTGCTTGAATAACCTACACCACAGATCATCGCTTTCATGATGGCATATTGATATTTCAGTTCATTATAAAGACAACTACTAGCAAACACTAAACTCTTTATATTTCAACAAGAAACTGCAGTTGCAACCCATTAGACTTCTGTAATCTGACGCATTTCAGGAAATTCAACAGGAAAAAGACAAAACAGACCATTTTTTTTTGCATGCAGCATCATGCATTTATACGATGCATGTGAAGTTCAATTAAAAGCTGGGATTTAAAAGGCAATTAATATTCAGTAATATTATGAATTTATCTGCACTGACACAATCAGATGACAACAAAACTTGAACACTATTGTCTTCTGTAGATCGTTTTAGAGCTGAAATTGAAATTAACAGTTATTTTCCTGTTTATTAATGTAAATCTGCTTTGAAACAATCTGTATTGTGTAAAGCACTATAGAACTATAGGTGACTTGACAATCGGTTTCTCATTCGACCCATTGTCGAAGCCAAAATCAGGCTAAACATCCTCAACAAATGGAAACGTCCAGCTGCTCATGAATAAATTCATCCAGACATGCAGATGTGAAGAATAGAGTGTGTTAAGCAACATCTGTGATCATGCAGCGTTCAGATGAAGACGTGTAATTAATCAGTGACTGATCAAACACTTCCAATCGTGAAGCAAGAAGAGAGAGAGCGTTTCCATCGTTAGTCAGTGCTGATATCACACGGTGACCCCAGTGCACACTGGGATTGGTTACCTCCATACGAGGTGCTGTAGAAGCACTATGCTTTATTTCCTGTGCAACTTCCTTCTCCTGGTTTGGTCCAGGATCCAGTTCATGCACGTTTGTTTCCATAAGGTCTGATGTTTGAAACCTTGGCTGCTCGCTCAAATGGGAACATGAGGAAGCTTCTTCATCTTTATCGTTGATCATCATCTCTTGAGGTTGGTCTTCCATCTGGTTCTGTGCAGTTGATGATACGGACTTCATATAAAGTGGAAATTCTCCGTAAGGTTGGACGTTGATGGATTCATCCGCAGGTTCCTCTTGATTGAAGAACAAGAGCTGAGAAAGTTCAAACGAGTCTGAAAACACTTGTTCTTGATCAAAACTCTCAATGTTGTTGTTGTGGAACGACACCAACATTTCATTCTCCAGCTCTTGGGTTTCATAGGTGGTTTCTTCCATTGCAGGCTCCTTGTTTTTATTTTCAAACTCACTAATTTGTTGTTTCTGATCCCAGATTTGGAGCATGTTCTCATCTTGGTTTCCAGCAGGAATCTCTTGGGCTTCTGAGGTGATTTCTTCCATTGCAGTTTCATCTTTAACCTCAATATTTTGATGTTTCTGATCCCAGATTTGGAGAATGTTCTCATCTTGGTTTCCAGCAGGAATCTCTTGGGTTTCTAAGTTGGTTTCTTCTCTTTCAGATGGCGTTTCCAATGCAGGTTCCTTGATTTCATCTTCAACCTCAATACTTTGGTGTTTCTGATCCAATATTTGGAGCATATCTTCATCTTCGTCATCATCTTCATGGCACATAACTTCTTGGGTTCCAGTAAGAATCTCTTGGGTTTTTGAGGTGGTTTCTTCCAAAGCAGATTCCTTGATTTCATTTTCAGTCTCAATATTTTGGTGTTTCTGATTCAAGACTTGGAGAATGTCTTTATCTTCTTGGTTTCCAGCAGGAATTTCTTGGGTTTCTGAGCTGGTTTCTTCTCCTTTAGATGGACTTTCCATTGGAGTTTCCTTAATTTCTTCTTCAACCTCAATATTTTGGTGTTTCTGATCCCAGATTTGGAGCATGTCTTCAACCATGGTGTCTTCTCCATGGCACATCACTTCTTGATTTCCAGTAGGAATCTCTTGGTTTTCATAGGTGGTTTCTTCCAATGCAGGCTCCTTGTTTTTATATTCAACCTCAATATTTTGGTGTTTCTGATCCCAGATTTGGAGCAGGTCTTCATCTTCTTGGTTTGCAGCAGGAATTTCTTGGGTTTCTGAGTTGGTTTCTTCTTCTTTAGATGGAATTTCCATTGAAGTTTCCTTGATTTCATCTTCAACCTCAATATTTTGGTGTTTCTGATCCCAGATTTGGAGAATGTCTTTATCTTCTTGGTTTGCAGCAGGAATTTCTTGGGTTTGTGAGTTGGTTTCTTCTTCTTTAGATGGAATTTCCATTGAAGTTTCCTTGATTTCATCTTCAACCTCAATACTTTGGTGTTTCTGATCCAATATTTGGAGCATATCTTCATCTTCGTCATCATCTTCATGGCACATAACTTCTTGGGTTCCAGTAAGAATCTCTTGGGTTTTTGAGGTGGTTTCTTCCAAAGCAGATTCCTTGATTTCATTTTCAGTCTCAATATTTTGGTGTTTCTGATTCAAGACTTGGAGAATGTCTTTATCTTCTTGGTTTCCAGCAGGAATTTCTTGGGTTTCTGAGCTGGTTTCTTCTCCTTTAGATGGACTTTCCATTGGAGTTTCCTTAATTTCTTCTTCAACCTCAATATTTTGGTGTTTCTGATCCCAGATTTGGAGGTGAAGTTTAATTAAAAGCTGGGATTTAAAAGGCAATTAATATTCAGTAATATTATGAATTTATCTGCACTGACACTATCAGATGACAACAAAACTTGAACTCTATTGTCTTCTGTAGATCGTTTTAGAGCTGAAATTGAAATTAACAGTTATTTTCCTGTTTATTAATGTAAATCTGCTTTGAAACAATCTGTATTGTGTAAAGCACTATAGAACTATAGGTGACTTGACAATCAGTTTCTCATTCGACCCATTGTCGAAGCCAAAATCAGGCTAAACATCCTCAACAAATGGAAACGTCCAGCTGCTCATGAATAAATTCATCCAGACATGCAGATGTGAAGAATAGAGTGTGTTAAACAACATCTGTGATCATGCAGCGTTCAGATGAAGATGTGTAATTAATCAGTGACTCATCAAACACTTCCAATCGGGAAGAGAGAGAGCGTTTCCATCGTTAGTCAGTGCTGATATCACACGGTGATCCCAGTGCACACTGGGATTGGTTACCTCAATACGAGGTGCTGTAGAAGCACTATGCTTTATTTCCTGTGCAACTTCCTTCTCCTGGTTTGGTCCAGGATCCAGTTCATGCACGTTTGTTTCCATAAGGTCTGATGTTTGAAACCTTGGCTGCTCGCTCAAATGGGAACATGAGGAAGCTTCTTCATCTTTATCGTTGATCATCATCTCTTGAGGTTGGTCTTCCATCTGGTTCTGTGCAGTTGATGATACGGACTTCATATAAAGTGGAAATTCTCCGTAAGGTTGGACGTTGATGGATTCATCCGCAGGTTCCTCTTGATTGAAGAACAAGAGCTGAGAAAGTTCAAACGAGTCTGAAAACACTTGTTCTTGATCAAAACTCTCAATGTTGTTGTTGTGGAACGACACCAACATTTCATTCTCCAGCTCTTGGGTTTCATAGGTGGTTTCTTCCATTGCAGGCTCCTTGTTTTTATTTTCAAACTCACTAATTTGTTGTTTCTGATCCCAGATTTGGAGCATGTTCTCATCTTGGTTTCCAGCAGGAATCTCTTGGGCTTCTGAGGTGATTTCTTCCATTGCAGTTTCATCTTTAACCTCAATATTTTGATGTTTCTGATCCCAGATTTGGAGAATGTTCTCATCTTGGTTTCCAGCAGGAATCTCTTGGGTTTCTAAGTTGGTTTCTTCTCTTTCAGATGGCGTTTCCAATGCAGGTTCCTTGATTTCATCTTCAACCTCAATACTTTGGTGTTTCTGATCCAATATTTGGAGCATATCTTCATCTTCGTCATCATCTTCATGGCACATAACTTCTTGGGTTCCAGTAAGAATCTCTTGGGTTTTTGAGGTGGTTTCTTCCAAAGCAGATTCCTTGATTTCATTTTCAGTCTCAATATTTTGGTGTTTCTGATTCAAGACTTGGAGAATGTCTTTATCTTCTTGGTTTCCAGCAGGAATTTCTTGGGTTTCTGAGCTGGTTTCTTCTCCTTTAGATGGACTTTCCATTGGAGTTTCCTTAATTTCTTCTTCAACCTCAATATTTTGGTGTTTCTGATCCCAGATTTGGAGCATGTCTTCAACCATGGTGTCTTCTCCATGGCACATCACTTCTTGATTTCCAGTAGGAATCTCTTGGTTTTCATAGGTGGTTTCTTCCAATGCAGGCTCCTTGTTTTTATATTCAACCTCAATATTTTGGTGTTTCTGATCCCAGATTTGGAGCAGGTCTTCATCTTCTTGGTTTGCAGCAGGAATTTCTTGGGTTTCTGAGTTGGTTTCTTCTTCTTTAGAGAAGACGTGTAATTAATCAGTGACTGATCAAACACTTCCAATCGTGAAGCAAGAAGAGAGAGAGCGTTTCCATCGTTAGTCAGTGCTGATATCACACGGTGACCCCAGTGCACACTGGGATTGGTTACCTCCATACGAGGTGCTGTAGAAGCACTATGCTTTATTTCCTGTGCAACTTCCTTCTCCTGGTTTGGTCCAGGATCCAGTTCATGCACGTTTGTTTCCATAAGGTCTGATGTTTGAAACCTTGGCTGCTCGCTCAAATGGGAACATGAGGAAGCTTCTTCATCTTTATCGTTGATCATCATCTCTTGAGGTTGGTCTTCCATCTGGTTCTGTGCAGTTGATGATACGGACTTCATATAAAGTGGAAATTCTCCGCTTTGGTGTTTCTGATCCCAGATTTGGAGCACGTCTTCATCTTCTTGGTTTGCAGCAGGAATTTCTTGGGTTTGTGAGCTGGCTTCTTCTCCTTTAGATGGACTTTCCATTGAAGTTTCCTTGATTTCATCTTCAACCTCAATATTTTGGTGTTTCTGATCCAAGATTTGGGGCACGTCTTCATCCATGGTGTCTTCTTCATGGCACATCACTTCTTGATTTCCAGTAGGAATCTCTTGGGTTTCATAGGTGGTTTCTTCCAATGCAGGCTCCTTGTTTTTATCTTCAACCTCAATATTTTGGTTTTTCTGATCCCAGATTTGGAGCACATCTTCATCCATGGCATCTTCTCCGTGGCATACGCCTTTGTGGTTTCCAGCAGGAATCTCTTCAGAGGTTTGTATAGGAAATGGATGATGTTTCACAGCTTCAACACTGCTTCTGCTGTCCAATGCTTCTTCTTCTTCTCCAACCGAAGCCCATGTGGAGCGTCTCCCCATCACAATGGTCTCATTCAGGGCCTTCATATACTTCTCTTTTTCACCAGTAGATGGCGCTAATGGTCTCTCCAGCTCCGTCTCACAGCACACCTCCACCTGTGGAGCAACTGAACTCTGGGACAGAAACAGCACACTTCAGTGTCACTGTCACGGAGTTCATCACAGAGCAAAACCACCTGCCCGTGTCAACACATCAACAACACTTAAATGACCTTTGTTACCATCAGAATGGTGTTAAACTTGGTGACTTTTGTCACACTGGCTATGTGAACAAATAAATCAAAAACAATTTAAAAAGGCGAATGGGTCTTAAAAACAAAGTCACACGTGTTTCTAGTGGTCAAACATGACTGCCAATAGGAAATGAATGGGAAATACGAAAAATACACAATTTTTTTATACTAACAAATCAGCCACAAAACTTTATTTTTATGCATTTTTTTTTCTTCAAATGAGGATGTCCCTAAAAGGAGGTTTTGGGATATTTTGTCAGATTTAAACCACTTCTGGGTACATTATATATATATATAGCAAATTTGCACTTCAAAATAACAAATGTAAACGTTCACAAAAAGTAGTCTTTGATAATGTCTAAATATATAATCAAATACACCTATTAAAATTGCTCTATTGTTAACTTGCTGCAAAAATAGTATAAAATGTGTTTTTTTAAATGTTTTTATTTTATATAGAAATTAATTGTGCATATCTTAGAGGTGAATATTACTAGTATTTTTAGTTTAGTATTATGAAATCCGCTTAAAATACAAAATATTACAGAAACAATATTGACCTAAAATATCGTAGATTTCAGTGTTATTTTAGTATTTACATACAATTCTATGCTATTATAGTTTTTATGAATACTCAGAATTTCATTTTATTTTATAATTTCTGTTTTTAATTTAATTTTAGTTAGTTTTAGTAATTGTGTTCTGTGTTTTTGTCATTTTTATTTGTTCTATTAATGTCTATATAGTCTCTATTACATTTTAGTTTCTACTTTTGAACTAACTTGAACTAAACTAAAATGGAAAATGTTACCTTGGCTACTAGCTGAAAAAAAAAAAACACAGTGATAAAAATATTTAAGGTTTTAATGACCAGGGTCACAAGTGTAAGCCCAAAGTTAAAGGGTTAGTTCACCCAAAAAAACCCCGTTATAATTCAGCTTCTCACAGCTGCTATTTCAAGCTTGAAATGTACTGAAGGTCAGCCTCTACTGGATCATTTATAAAAACATCACAAATACTGACGATCACAAACCGGCAGCAGACGTTCTTTAAGAACAAGATAAAGGATTTACAGTGATGGAGCTGCAGATCCTACGCTCTCACAGCGACAGAGAGATACGTGTTATGTTAGATTTCATCGTATTAATCTCCGAGACGTTTCCCAGACAGATTAAACCGATCCTGAAGAGCGCCACACAGTCAGACGGGAATCTCCTCTGAAACTCCCTTCGAGTTTGCAGACGCTGCTCAGTGAGGACGCAGAGAGCTTCATAAAGCACGCGGTGGGAAACGTGTTTACTGTGAAGGACAGAGTCGAGGGGTTTCCAGATTATATCAAGAGCTGGATTCCTGCAGAAGTTCCCACGATCCTCTGGCACCGCGGTAAATAAGCTCTGAGCTTCACAACACTATGTTTGATTAAACCGGTCTCATTTTCCCATCAGAACCACTTCCAGTCAGGTTTGAATTCAGTACATTTAAGGTGAATCTCATGAACACATGTTCAGGTTATATTACACCTCAAAACACCAAAAAAGAAACTAAATCATAATAGCACCAATAAGATGTTTTTGTTCTAGGGTTTCTTTTCTTTTTGAGTATGCCTGTAATTCTTATTCTCAATAGTGATTCTCATTACTTTAATAATAATAATATAATTATATAGATATTTTTTTTTACTTGAGCAAATAAAGGCAGCAAAACTACCATGAAATTAAATTATATTACAAATTCAAAATTAATTACAAACAATTTAAATTATATACACACACACACACACACTAAAAAAGATTATAAAAATAAATTATAATTTATTAATAATAATAATATCTGATTATAGTAATGAGAATAAGATGTTTCATTTATATATATATATATATATATATATATATATATATATATGTATAGAAAATATATTTTATGATTTTTGTTTCTTTATTAGGGTAATTTACAACTCAACTTAAATGAACTGTAATGTAACTGTAAGGTTGTAATGAACAGCCTTAAACGAGCTGTAAACACAAGCGTGTATGATGTAATAAACCGTAATGTCTAACCTCCACACCATCAGCCACGTGATCCAGCTTTACTGGAACATCTTCAGGTTCGGCTTTAACCTCCTCTGACACCTACAAACACAACAGATAAACATCAGAGAAAGGGCTTAGTTAAACTAGTTAATTGTGTCAGCGGTTGGTGGAGTGAAATGTCTCATAAAGCACAAAATGAGTGATCATGCAGAATAATCAGTGCCATGATGTGAAACACAAGATGACTGAACTAGGGATGTTCATTTTAACCGTTTAACCGACGGTAAGAATTTTGACCGATTAATACAATCAGTTAAACGTTTTAAAAAGTAATTTAATTATTTATTTTTTCAGTAATTTATCAAAATATTTAAAAAAGGTTTGCTGCATGGTTAAAATACGCTACACGTATAAAAAATTTAGTTTTTTAGAAAACAAAACAAGTCGCATTTTATTCTTTCATTCAGAAATAGGCCTAATGCCGACGTGAAATGTTTACAAACATTATAATAAACACTGTAAACATAGCTAGGCTATCCTTTCAATTAACAGTATTTAGAAAAGAACAAGAATTAAAAATATAAGAAGCTATATGGCTTTACTGGAACATCTTCAGGTTCGGCTTTAACCTCCTCTGACACCTACAAACACAACAGATAAACATCAGAGAAAGGGCTTAGTTAAACTAGTTAATTGTGTCAGCGGTTGGTGGAGTGAAATGTCTCATAAAGCACAAAATGAGTGATCATGCAGAATAATGATCAGTGCCATGATGTGAAGCACACAAGATGACTGAACTAGGGATGTTCATTTTAACCGTTTAACCGACGGTAAGAATTTTGACCGATTAATACTCAGTTAAATGTTTTAAAAAGTCATTTAATTATTTATTTTTTCAGTAATTTATCAAAATATTTAAAAAGGTTTGCTGCATGGTTAAAATACGCTACACGTATAAAAAAAGTGTTTTTTTAGGGGAAAAAAAAAAACATAAGTCGCGTATAAGTCGCATTTTATTATTTCATTCAGAAATAGGCCTAATGCCGACGCGAAATGTTTACAAACATTATAATAAACACTGTAAACATAGCTAGGCTATCCTTTCAATTAACAGTATTTAGAAAAGAACAAGAATTAAAAATATAAGAAGCTATAGCAATATAAACGACAAGCCAAAACAATTAAACGAAACCAACGTTGCGTCTCTCATTCCACACAAAATCAAACGTTTCCGTATTCGCGATGCATTTGAATGGCAAATTATTATTTATTATGTACTTCACTCGTGTTCCAATATCCACGTAAAACTAAATGTTTTGCATAACATCACGGCGGTACGTCAGTTAAATGTTTTAAAAAGTCATTTAATTATTTATTTTTTCAGTAATTTATCAAAATATTTAAAAAGGTTTGCTGCATGGTTAAAATACGCTACACGTATAAAAAAAGTGTTTTTTTAGGGGAAAAAAAAAAACATAAGTCGCGTATAAGTCGCATTTTATTATTTCATTCAGAAATAGGCCTAATGCCGACGCGAAATGTTTACAAACATTATAATAAACACTGTAAACATAGCTAGGCTATCCTTTCAATTAACAGTATTTAGAAAAGAACAAGAATTAAAAATATAAGAAGCTATAGCAATATAAACGACAAGCCAAAACAATTAAACGAAACCAACGTTGCGTCTCTCATTCCACACAAAATCAAACGTTTCCGTATTCGCGATGCATTTGAATGGCAAATTATTATTTATTATGTACTTCACTCGTGTTCCAATATCCACGTAAAACTAAATGTTTTGCATAACATCACGGCGGTATGTGATAACACTTAATGGCACAAATTTTACTAAATTTTTTTTACTACATAGTTTTGTTCCATATGTTTGACTGACTGTATTTAATTATGATAATGAACAGACTGCATTGTCAAGGTAGCAATGCTTAACTGTGCGCGCGCATGCGGTGCATTCACTTGAGTTTTTTTTCTTTTAGTCCTAAAGATAATCGGAATTGTAAAATGTTTGCCTTTATTTGTGCACATCATTCAGAAATAGGCCTAATGCCGACGCGAAATGTTTACAAACATTATAATAAACACTGTAAACATAGCTAGGCTATCCTTTCAATTAACAGTATTTAGAAAAGAACAAGAATTAAAAATATAAGAAGCTATAGCAATATAAACGACAAGCCAAAACAAAATTTATGCTTAAACGAAACCAACGTTGCATCTCTCATTCCACACAAAATCAAACGTTTTCGTATTCGCGATGCATTTGAATGGCAAATTATTATTTATTATGTACTTCACTCGTGTTCCAATATCCACGTAAAACTAAATGTTTTGCATAACATCACGGCGGTATGTGATAACACTTAATGGCACAAATTTTACTAAATTTTTTTTACTACATAGTTTTGTTCCATATGTTTGACTGACTGTATTTAATTATGATAATGAACAGACTGCATTGTCAAGGTAGCAATGCTTAACTGTGCGCGCGCATGCGGTGCATTCACTTGAGTTTTTTTTCTTTTAGTCCTAAAGATAATCGGAATTGTAAAAGGTTTGCCTTTATTTGTGCACATTCACAATAAAAACAAATCTTTGTGCTTTTGTAAAATAAGCCTAAAGAAAAATAGGATGCCGCTTTCTGCCGTCTTGGTTTCCTTTCGCGCAGCACAAAAATGAACCGAAACTCTGCATACTAGGCTACTTGTTTTTCTTTCATTTTCTTAATTTATAATTTAAGTAAAAAATATGTTTCTTGTATAGGCCTATTTATTGTATGTAAAATTAATCCCCGGGAAACAAATGTTAGTATTTTTTAACGGGTCACAGACACTTATCTTTTCTAATTTAATTCAATTCTAATTTAAAATAATCTTGTCGGATAACGAGAGTCGGTTGTCGTTTAATGAACATCCCTAGACTGAACAAAACAATGCTTAAAAACTGAACTAAAAACTATAATTCTCTCTCACACACACAGGTTTGTTTTTGTGAAAAGTGGGGACTCTCCATAGGCGTAATGGTTGTTATACTGTACAGACCGTATATTCTATTGCCCTACACCAACCCTACCCCTAAACCTACCCCTCACAGGAGACTTTCTGCTATTTCAGATTTTCAATACACTCCATTCTGTGTGATTTATAAGCGTTTTGAAAAGTGGGGACATGGGGTAATGTCCTGAGAAGTCACCTTCTCCTTGTAATACCTGTCATACCTTTGTCATTATACACATTTATGTCCTCATTTGTCACAAAAATGCGCACACACACACACACACACACACACAAGCTCAAGAAAAGTAATCTGCTTGGGAACCTAACAAATGCTTCAAATACAACCGTCAGGAGATTGTTTTATTGGGTTAAACCACTTCATTATGAACCAAAACAAGCTTACAAGCTTAACGCTGACCAGTCGAATTAGTCTTTAAAACACGCTGTAAATAAAGATCTAAGATACTCAAGTGAACTAAACAACTAAACAAATATTTACTCACCCTCATGTAATTTTAAAACCATCTTTTCCTGCTCTTTTCAATTCGACAGACTCCAAAAAGGACAGAAATCAGCATCACAGTATCATAACACAATCTGCTGGAACTGTTATCATACAGTGCTTTCGTATTGAAAAGAGCAGAATGAAGATCCTTCAACAATTTCTATTTGTGTTCCACAGAAAGAAACATCTTCATGAAGGCGAGTAAATGACGACAGAATTTATTTCTTGGTTAACGATCACTTTAAATCCCGTGGTGGTCAAAAATGACAGATTTATTTATTTTTTCATTGAAATGAATGTACTATATTTTACTTTGATAATGTTTTTTTCTGTAATATTTTGTATTAGAGGATTTTATGGCACTAAATTATATTTATGGAATGGTTTTGGAGTTTAGCACCAATTTTGGAGAATAGACCTAAAAATGAAATTTCCAACGTACATAGTTGTAAATCTTGAAAGCTTTGGAGTGCAGACTTAAGTTTTTTGTAAAGAAGAACTGAAAAAAGATAAACTAAAAAAAAAAAAAAGTTAATTTTCACATAATTATCACAAAAATACTATTTTAAAATTTTAAATGAAATGGATATTTTCCAAAAAATGTTTTACACTTTAACTGCAAGAAAATCGAAAGCAAGTTGTGTTCCAAATTTTAAGTTGATATCGCAAAAAAAGCGCAGTACCAAGCATTTCCACTAGATGAAATTTGCTTCCATTCATTCTCAATTGAGGTCATTTTTGACCGTGAAAAGCACAAGCATGACTATTTTTTTCAGAACCATTTAACCTTTTTGAATCCTGTCCATGTGTTTTTTTTATGTTCACATAGCAAATGCCAAAACCTTTACCAAGATTCGAACCATTGTGAAGTAGTAAAAGAAAATAAACATAAATAAATTTCCGTCAAAAATGACTAAACACCAGAGCCCGTATTCACAAAACATTTTATCTTACTCCTAAGAGTTCTCCTAAATAGCAGTAAAAGTTTTTAGCAAAGAGTTTTCTCTTAAAACCTATTCACAAAGCTGCTGAGACAAACTTTTACTAAGGAATAGAGAGAAGTCTTAAGCTGAGAGTAAAGGGGCGGGGTTTACCTCGTTGTTATGGATGATGTCAGCATGCTTACTAACTATGCACACAGTGATTGGCTGATAGTCTCTCAGAGATTTATTCACAAAAATATTTTAGAGTAAAGATAAAGGTTTAAAAGTAAAAATGTTGCGACATTCCAAATAAAGATTTGAAAATGCAGGCTAAGTGTCACTAATTAAACCAGTATGTGTTCAGCTAATTGTCAGCCTCTTACATGTGTGCTTCTCATAATTAGTGAATATGCATATAAACAGCCTTTTAATAAACAGAGTGGCTGATAGTAAGACATGCAAACGTAAAAGAAAACCAAACTGGGCGCAAGAACAGCTGTTACTTCTTGCCGAGCTGGTTAATGAAAACAAGGACATAATCAAAGGAAAATTTAGAGTTGGGATAACCTCCAAAACCAAAGGTGATACCTTTATAAAAGCTCATTATCGTCAAATATTTCTAAAATGTTTATGTTCCGAGGCAGATTGCCGGCAACAGCTGTTTTAGGAATAGTTTGTGGCTTGGTCTTAGTGACTTAGGAGTCCTTTTCACTACTTCTAACCTTTCACAGATTTAGGAGCTAGTTTTAGCGCTAAAATTCTTTGTGAAAAATCAAAAATTTAGGAGTCCTAAATTAAGGACTGACACGCCCATTATTTGTAAGATTTTCTCTTAAATCGGCGAGTTACGAGCTACTTTTAGCCTTAAGATGTTTTGTGAATACGGACCCAAAGGGTTAAAGTGCAGCTTTGTCTATTTCTGTTGTTAAATGATCAGAAGTGTCACTCAAATCTCACGTCCAGGCCGGTCTAAAGCACACCTGTGAGTGTACAGGTTTGATCAGAGACGGGTCGTCTGGTCGAGGAGATGGGGACAGTCTCCTGTCCCACTCGTTCACACCCGACGCTTCACAACGCATCTGCAGAAACAACCTCTTCAGCTCACTGACGCTCAGCTGATGCTGCACTAGAGCTGTGGGCGTGTCTGTCTCCTGACCCACCAATCACAGCACAGGGAGGGTTCGAATGGGGCGGGGCATAAAAAGATTCCAAACTAATGTCATTGACTTTTCATTGCTGCGTTAATTGTTTAATTCATGCAAGGGCTTGAAACACTCAAAATAAGAACAAAGTTAATTGTAACACTGAAACAAGCATTTTCTGTGAAGCTGCTTAAAACTTGAATTTCTACGAAACTTGGATTGATTAAAAATTGAATCAAGTGGTGTTAGAGTCACTGCAGTTGTACTTTACAATAATAGGGTTATTAAACGGCACATACGCTGATCATATGAGTAATTAAACCCAAACACATGCCACCTCATGCTTCACAAACCTCCAACATGAGATTACTGTGCTTGACAAACACATTCTCTCCTTTAATCCGTTTTATGAAACTATACTAGAGAAAGAGAAAAAATTAAAACTGTCCATCTATCCATGGTTTTGAACAAATCGAGTGAGTCAATGAATCAGTGACTCATTCATAATAACAGTCACTTGCTTAGTTTCTGAATGAATCAGCTGTTCGAATGAATCGATTGAGTGAATGACTCAATGACTCAATGTCTATTCAATGCTTTTCTCATTTAACAATGACTTCACAGCCAAAATTCACATATGATTAATTTGCGATAATTAATCAGCACATCAAGTAATTAATTAAATCACATGACAGCCCTAAAGTAAAACCCTTTCAGCAACCAAATCCACATCAGAGCGGTTTCTGCTACTGGTTACGACACGTTTGACTAATAAAACAAAAGCAAAAACATGGTGATGATGGATGGTTCTTGGCTTCAAACCGGCCTAAGCAGGTTTGCTGGTCTTTGCTGGTTTAGCTGGTTTCTCATCCTAACCAGCTCACTCATACAAGACCATCAAACCACCTTAAACTGGTTTCTGTGTTCTCAAAACACCATAGAGTCTCGATACCTGTGTCCTCATGTCAAAGTTGTCCTCAAAGTCAGACTATAACGAGTTTGGGTGAAAGAGAGGACGTGAGACATGTTATACACTCATTAAAAACACAAGCTATTAAGAATAAAAGTGCACTAAACTACACACCTCAGTTGCCGATGTGTCGTCATCACAAGTGAAGTTGGTTTGATCGCTGTCGGTCTGTTTGACCAAAGAATGTCCCGACAGATCGCAGCAATAAAGGAAAAAAATCCCCCGATCAGACTTCACGTTATTCACATCATGATGGACGACAAGTAGATGATTCTTCATGAGGATCATATGAGAATGTGAAGGAGGGTCTGCTGTTCATGATGCAACACAGATGATGAGAACATGAACCTGACGTGATGCGTGAGAAGAGCATGTAGAAGTTTGATCACATGATCCTGACGGCGCTTCTGCATACATTCCTCAACATGCATCAGAGAAGTGAGGATGACATTAACACTGAACGTTTGTCAAGTTTCATCGCTGGAGGTTTGACCGGATGCTTTATACATGACGAAACATGCATCAGATAAGAGCAATGCTCTTGAGGAATGAACCAAGTGTCGTCCAGACATGGGTAAACGATGACCTACCAACTAGTGAAAATGAGTTGCACAAACAACAGGCACTTTGCACAGATAGGTGGCGCAATAGCGTCCCATGACATGTTTAACCCCCTGGGGTCGAAGCCCGCACAGGTGCGGTCGGTCTCGTATTTTCTTGATGACCGCGAAAAGAACTAAAAATACATTGTACAGATAAGAATAAGGTATCGTTTGAAACTGCAAATACTTTTATTTGTGTATAGTCATAATAACAACAAAACAATGTGCTTTTGTAAAATAAAGAAAATAAACAGGGTGCGCTCTCAGTCCTCACTGTCTCCGCGAATTGCTTTTAGAAACTCAGTGAATACTTTACACACAGACAGGAGAAATATATCTATAGAAAGCTTGACATGTCTACTTTTAAATTAAAGGGTTAGTTCACCCAAAAATGAAAATTAGCCCATAAATATCTCACCCTCAAGTCATCCTAGGTGTATTTGACTTTCTTCTTTCAGAGAAATCCAGTCGGAGTTATAAAAAAAAAATTTCTTTGATCTTTCAAGCTGTTTCATGGCACTCAGCGGGTGTTGCATGCATCAGTCCAAAAGAAGTTAAATAAAAAGCACCGAATCGATGCGTTTTTGTAAGAAAAATATCCATATTCAAAACGTAATAATCACTTTAATGTAGCTTGCGCCAACAGTTGTACAAAGAAGCAGCTCCGGGCGGATGACGTATGAGTTCAGCATTGCGCATGCGGCGGTGAGTCTCATGAAAACCAACGTTTGTTAACAGGATCAAAGGAAGCAAAGTATCTCGTATCGAAAAAAAATCCTCGTTTTGTACTTCTAATTCATGACTGTTGTTTTGATCTCTCCCCTGCGCTTCCGCGTTCGTCACTTCTGAGCGGTGCATGTGCAAAGCTGACCTCATACGTCATCCGCCCGGATGCAACAGTGAGCGCAAGCTAGATTAAAGTGACAACAACAAAAGGACATTATTTTTTTCCATAATCACCCAGCCCTGCTTATAACACATTACAATACATATTTGTAGGCTATTTGTGGAAGGTGCCATGCTGTGGAAGATCTCAAGCTTTTTCCAAACAATAACGATGAGAATAATCCCATGAATGTGGTGAATGAGAACGAACAGATGAAACACACTCTCAAAGCTCTTTAGACTGATGCGGCAGATAAACCAGACACACACACACACTCACACTCACACACACACACTCTCGCACACACTCACACTCACACTCACACTCACACTCACACTCACACTCACACTCACACTCACACTCTCGCACACACTCACGCACACACTCACGCACACACTCAGCGCACTCTTACACTCACTCACTCACTCTCACACACACACACACACTCACTCACACACTCACACACACACACACACACACAC
>NW_015505560.1:316665-345107 GCF_001515645.1 Sinocyclocheilus grahami | reverse complement strand
TTCCATATGTTTGACTGACTGTATTTAATTATGATAATGAACAGACTGCATTGTCAAGGTAGCAATGCTTAACTGTGCGCGCGCATGCGGTGCATTCACTTGAGTTTTTTTTCTTTTAGTCCTAAAGATAATCGGAATTGTAAAAGGTTTGCCTTTATTTGTGCACATTCACAATAAAAACAAATCTTTGTGCTTTTGTAAAATAAGCCTAAAGAAAAATAGGATGCCGCTTTCTGCCGTCTTGGTTTCCTTTCGCGCAGCACAAAAATGAACCGAAACTCTGCATACTAGGCTACTTGTTTTTCTTTCATTTTCTTAATTTATAATTTAAGTAAAAAATATGTTTCTTGTATAGGCCTATTTATTGTATGTAAAATTAATCCCCGGGAAACAAATGTTAGTATTTTTTAACGGGTCACAGACACTTATCTTTTCTAATTTAATTCAATTCTAATTTAAAATAATCTTGTCGGATAACGAGAGTCGGTTGTCGTTTAATGAACATCCCTAGACTGAACAAAACAATGCTTAAAAACTGAACTAAAAACTATAATTCTCTCTCACACACACAGGTTTGTTTTTGTGAAAAGTGGGGACTCTCCATAGGCGTAATGGTTGTTATACTGTACAGACCGTATATTCTATTGCCCTACACCAACCCTACCCCTAAACCTACCCCTCACAGGAGACTTTCTGCTATTTCAGATTTTCAATACACTCCATTCTGTGTGATTTATAAGCGTTTTGAAAAGTGGGGACATGGGGTAATGTCCTGAGAAGTCACCTTCTCCTTGTAATACCTGTCATACCTTTGTCATTATACACATTTATGTCCTCATTTGTCACAAAAATGCGCACACACACACACACACACACACACAAGCTCAAGAAAAGTAATCTGCTTGGGAACCTAACAAATGCTTCAAATACAACCGTCAGGAGATTGTTTTATTGGGTTAAACCACTTCATTATGAACCAAAACAAGCTTAACACAAGCAGGCTGACCAGTCGAATTAGTCTTTAAAACACGCTGTAAATAAAGATCTAAGATACTCAAGTGAACTAAACAAATCTGATAATATTTACTCACCCTCATGTAATTTTAAAACCATCTTTTCCTGCTCTTTTCAATTCGACAGACTCCAAAAAGGACAGAAATCAGCATCACAGTATCATAACACAATCTGCTGGAACTGTTATCATACAGTGCTTTCGTATTGAAAAGAGCAGAATGAAGATCCTTCAACAATTTCTATTTGTGTTCCACAGAAAGAAACATCTTCATGAAGGCGAGTAAATGACGACAGAATTTATTTCTTGGTTAACGATCACTTTAAATCCCGTGGTGGTCAAAAATGACAGATTTATTTATTTTTTCATTGAAATGAATGTACTATATTTTACTTTGATAATGTTTTTTTCTGTAATATTTTGTATTAGAGGATTTTATGGCACTAAATTATATTTATGGAATGGTTTTGGAGTTTAGCACCAATTTTGGAGAATAGACCTAAAAATGAAATTTCCAACGTACATAGTTGTAAATCTTGAAAGCTTTGGAGTGCAGACTTAAGTTTTTTGTAAAGAAGAACTGAAAAAAGATAAACTAAAAAAAAAAAAAAGTTAATTTTCACATAATTATCACAAAAATACTATTTTAAAATTTTAAATGAAATGGATATTTTCCAAAAAATGTTTTACACTTTAACTGCAAGAAAATCGAAAGCAAGTTGTGTTCCAAATTTTAAGTTGATATCGCAAAAAAAGCGCAGTACCAAGCATTTCCACTAGATGAAATTTGCTTCCATTCATTCTCAATTGAGGTCATTTTTGACCGTGAAAAGCACAAGCATGACTATTTTTTTCAGAACCATTTAACCTTTTTGAATCCTGTCCATGTGTTTTTTTTATGTTCACATAGCAAATGCCAAAACCTTTACCAAGATTCGAACCATTGTGAAGTAGTAAAAGAAAATAAACATAAATAAATTTCCGTCAAAAATGACTAAACACCAGAGCCCGTATTCACAAAACATTTTATCTTACTCCTAAGAGTTCTCCTAAATAGCAGTAAAAGTTTTTAGCAAAGAGTTTTCTCTTAAAACCTATTCACAAAGCTGCTGAGACAAACTTTTACTAAGGAATAGAGAGAAGTCTTAAGCTGAGAGTAAAGGGGCGGGGTTTACCTCGTTGTTATGGATGATGTCAGCATGCTTACTAACTATGCACACAGTGATTGGCTGATAGTCTCTCAGAGATTTATTCACAAAAATATTTTAGAGTAAAGATAAAGGTTTAAAAGTAAAAATGTTGCGACATTCCAAATAAAGATTTGAAAATGCAGGCTAAGTGTCACTAATTAAACCAGTATGTGTTCAGCTAATTGTCAGCCTCTTACATGTGTGCTTCTCATAATTAGTGAATATGCATATAAACAGCCTTTTAATAAACAGAGTGGCTGATAGTAAGACATGCAAACGTAAAAGAAAACCAAACTGGGCGCAAGAACAGCTGTTACTTCTTGCCGAGCTGGTTAATGAAAACAAGGACATAATCAAAGGAAAATTTAGAGTTGGGATAACCTCCAAAACCAAAGGTGATACCTTTATAAAAGCTCATTATCGTCAAATATTTCTAAAATGTTTATGTTCCGAGGCAGATTGCCGGCAACAGCTGTTTTAGGAATAGTTTGTGGCTTGGTCTTAGTGACTTTCATAACACAATCTGCTGGAACTGTTATCATACAGTGCTTTCGTATTGAAAAGAGCAGAATGAAGATCCTTCAACAATTTCTATTTGTGTTCCACAGAAAGAAACATCTTCATGAAGGCGAGTAAATGACGACAGAATTTATTTCTTGGTTAACGATCACTTTAAATCCCGTGGTGGTCAAAAATGACAGATTTATTTATTTTTTCATTGAAATGAATGTACTATATTTTACTTTGATAATGTTTTTTTCTGTAATATTTTGTATTAGAGGATTTTATGGCACTAAATTATATTTATGGAATGGTTTTGGAGTTTAGCACCAATTTTGGAGAATAGACCTAAAAATGAAATTTCCAACGTACATAGTTGTAAATCTTGAAAGCTTTGGAGTGCAGACTTAAGTTTTTTGTAAAGAAGAACTGAAAAAAGATAAACTAAAAAAAAAAAAAAGTTAATTTTCACATAATTATCACAAAAATACTATTTTAAAATTTTAAATGAAATGGATATTTTCCAAAAAATGTTTTACACTTTAACTGCAAGAAAATCGAAAGCAAGTTGTGTTCCAAATTTTAAGTTGATATCGCAAAAAAAGCGCAGTACCAAGCATTTCCACTAGATGAAATTTGCTTCCATTCATTCTCAATTGAGGTCATTTTTGACCGTGAAAAGCACAAGCATGACTATTTTTTTCAGAACCATTTAACCTTTTTGAATCCTGTCCATGTGTTTTTTTTATGTTCACATAGCAAATGCCAAAACCTTTACCAAGATTCGAACCATTGTGAAGTAGTAAAAGAAAATAAACATAAATAAATTTCCGTCAAAAATGACTAAACACCAGAGCCCGTATTCACAAAACATTTTATCTTACTCCTAAGAGTTCTCCTAAATAGCAGTAAAAGTTTTTAGCAAAGAGTTTTCTCTTAAAACCTATTCACAAAGCTGCTGAGACAAACTTTTACTAAGGAATAGAGAGAAGTCTTAAGCTGAGAGTAAAGGGGCGGGGTTTACCTCGTTGTTATGGATGATGTCAGCATGCTTACTAACTATGCACACAGTGATTGGCTGATAGTCTCTCAGAGATTTATTCACAAAAATATTTTAGAGTAAAGATAAAGGTTTAAAAGTAAAAATGTTGCGACATTCCAAATAAAGATTTGAAAATGCAGGCTAAGTGTCACTAATTAAACCAGTATGTGTTCAGCTAATTGTCAGCCTCTTACATGTGTGCTTCTCATAATTAGTGAATATGCATATAAACAGCCTTTTAATAAACAGAGTGGCTGATAGTAAGACATGCAAACGTAAAAGAAAACCAAACTGGGCGCAAGAACAGCTGTTACTTCTTGCCGAGCTGGTTAATGAAAACAAGGACATAATCAAAGGAAAATTTAGAGTTGGGATAACCTCCAAAACCAAAGGTGATACCTTTATAAAAGCTCATTATCGTCAAATATTTCTAAAATGTTTATGTTCCGAGGCAGATTGCCGGCAACAGCTGTTTTAGGAATAGTTTGTGGCTTGGTCTTAGTGACTTAGGAGTCCTTTTCACTACTTCTAACCTTTCACAGATTTAGGAGCTAGTTTTAGCGCTAAAATTCTTTGTGAAAAATCAAAAATTTAGGAGTCCTAAATTAAGGACTGACACGCCCATTATTTGTAAGATTTT
The DNA here is from genome assembly GCF_001515645.1 of Sinocyclocheilus grahami. Taxonomy (NCBI): domain Eukaryota; kingdom Metazoa; phylum Chordata; class Actinopteri; order Cypriniformes; family Cyprinidae; genus Sinocyclocheilus; species Sinocyclocheilus grahami. Next base: position 340,722 of record NW_015505560.1, on the reverse strand, counting down.
CTCTTAAATCGGCGAGTTACGAGCTACTTTTAGCCTTAAGATGTTTTGTGAATACGGACCCAAAGGGTTAAAGTGCAGCTTTGTCTATTTCTGTTGTTAAATGATCAGAAGTGTCACTCAAATCTCACGTCCAGGCCGGTCTAAAGCACACCTGTGAGTGTACAGGTTTGATCAGAGACGGGTCGTCTGGTCGAGGAGATGGGGACAGTCTCCTGTCCCACTCGTTCACACCCGACGCTTCACAACGCATCTGCAGAAACAACCTCTTCAGCTCACTGACGCTCAGCTGATGCTGCACTAGAGCTGTGGGCGTGTCTGTCTCCTGACCCACCAATCACAGCACAGGGAGGGTTCGAATGGGGCGGGGCATAAAAAGATTCCAAACTAATGTCATTGACTTTTCATTGCTGCGTTAATTGTTTAATTCATGCAAGGGCTTGAAACACTCAAAATAAGAACAAAGTTAATTGTAACACTGAAACAAGCATTTTCTGTGAAGCTGCTTAAAACTTGAATTTCTACGAAACTTGGATTGATTAAAAATTGAATCAAGTGGTGTTAGAGTCACTGCAGTTGTACTTTACAATAATAGGGTTATTAAACGGCACATACGCTGATCATATGAGTAATTAAACCCAAACACATGCCACCTCATGCTTCACAAACCTCCAACATGAGATTACTGTGCTTGACAAACACATTCTCTCCTTTAATCCGTTTTATGAAACTATACTAGAGAAAGAGAAAAAATTAAAACTGTCCATCTATCCATGGTTTTGAACAAATCGAGTGAGTCAATGAATCAGTGACTCATTCATAATAACAGTCACTTGCTTAGTTTCTGAATGAATCAGCTGTTCGAATGAATCGATTGAGTGAATGACTCAATGACTCAATGTCTATTCAATGCTTTTCTCATTTAACAATGACTTCACAGCCAAAATTCACATATGATTAATTTGCGATAATTAATCAGCACATCAAGTAATTAATTAAATCACATGACAGCCCTAAAGTAAAACCCTTTCAGCAACCAAATCCACATCAGAGCGGTTTCTGCTACTGGTTACGACACGTTTGACTAATAAAACAAAAGCAAAAACATGGTGATGATGGATGGTTCTTGGCTTCAAACCGGCCTAAGCAGGTTTGCTGGTCTTTGCTGGTTTAGCTGGTTTCTCATCCTAACCAGCTCACTCATACAAGACCATCAAACCACCTTAAACTGGTTTCTGTGTTCTCAAAACACCATAGAGTCTCGATACCTGTGTCCTCATGTCAAAGTTGTCCTCAAAGTCAGACTATAACGAGTTTGGGTGAAAGAGAGGACGTGAGACATGTTATACACTCATTAAAAACACAAGCTATTAAGAATAAAAGTGCACTAAACTACACACCTCAGTTGCCGATGTGTCGTCATCACAAGTGAAGTTGGTTTGATCGCTGTCGGTCTGTTTGACCAAAGAATGTCCCGACAGATCGCAGCAATAAAGGAAAAAAATCCCCCGATCAGACTTCACGTTATTCACATCATGATGGACGACAAGTAGATGATTCTTCATGAGGATCATATGAGAATGTGAAGGAGGGTCTGCTGTTCATGATGCAACACAGATGATGAGAACATGAACCTGACGTGATGCGTGAGAAGAGCATGTAGAAGTTTGATCACATGATCCTGACGGCGCTTCTGCATACATTCCTCAACATGCATCAGAGAAGTGAGGATGACATTAACACTGAACGTTTGTCAAGTTTCATCGCTGGAGGTTTGACCGGATGCTTTATACATGACGAAACATGCATCAGATAAGAGCAATGCTCTTGAGGAATGAACCAAGTGTCGTCCAGACATGGGTAAACGATGACCTACCAACTAGTGAAAATGAGTTGCACAAACAACAGGCACTTTGCACAGATAGGTGGCGCAATAGCGTCCCATGACATGTTTAACCCCCTGGGGTCGAAGCCCGCACAGGTGCGGTCGGTCTCGTATTTTCTTGATGACCGCGAAAAGAACTAAAAATACATTGTACAGATAAGAATAAGGTATCGTTTGAAACTGCAAATACTTTTATTTGTGTATAGTCATAATAACAACAAAACAATGTGCTTTTGTAAAATAAAGAAAATAAACAGGGTGCGCTCTCAGTCCTCACTGTCTCCGCGAATTGCTTTTAGAAACTCAGTGAATACTTTACACACAGACAGGAGAAATATATCTATAGAAAGCTTGACATGTCTACTTTTAAATTAAAGGGTTAGTTCACCCAAAAATGAAAATTAGCCCATAAATATCTCACCCTCAAGTCATCCTAGGTGTATTTGACTTTCTTCTTTCAGAGAAATCCAGTCGGAGTTATAAAAAAAAAATTTCTTTGATCTTTCAAGCTGTTTCATGGCACTCAGCGGGTGTTGCATGCATCAGTCCAAAAGAAGTTAAATAAAAAGCACCGAATCGATGCGTTTTTGTAAGAAAAATATCCATATTCAAAACGTAATAATCACTTTAATGTAGCTTGCGCCAACAGTTGTACAAAGAAGCAGCTCCGGGCGGATGACGTATGAGTTCAGCATTGCGCATGCGGCGGTGAGTCTCATGAAAACCAACGTTTGTTAACAGGATCAAAGGAAGCAAAGTATCTCGTATCGAAAAAAAATCCTCGTTTTGTACTTCTAATTCATGACTGTTGTTTTGATCTCTCCCCTGCGCTTCCGCGTTCGTCACTTCTGAGCGGTGCATGTGCAAAGCTGACCTCATACGTCATCCGCCCGGATGCAACAGTGAGCGCAAGCTAGATTAAAGTGACAACAACAAAAGGACATTATTTTTTTCCATAATCACCCAGCCCTGCTTATAACACATTACAATACATATTTGTAGGCTATTTGTGGAAGGTGCCATGCTGTGGAAGATCTCAAGCTTTTTCCAAACAATAACGATGAGAATAATCCCATGAATGTGGTGAATGAGAACGAACAGATGAAACACACTCTCAAAGCTCTTTAGACTGATGCGGCAGATAAACCAGACACACACACACACTCACACTCACACACACACACTCTCGCACACACTCACACTCACACTCACACTCACACTCACACTCACACTCACACTCACACTCACACTCTCGCACACACTCACGCACCACTCACCCTCACCCTCACACTCACCCTCTCGCACACACTCACGCACACACTCTCGCACACACTCTCGCACACACTCTCGCACACACTCTCGCACACACTCTCGCACACACTCTCGCACACACTCACGCACCTCGTCGTCAGAACTGTCCTGGAAGCCCTGCGCCAGAGACGAGCCGAGCGACGCGGCCTTGGGCTCCAGATAGCAGAGACACAGCGCCAGCGGGAAGGAGAGCGTGAGTGCGTACGGCACAGAGAACGAGGTGGAGAGCAGGAAGAAGAAGATGAAGAGGAAGCAGGGGATGAGCGACGGAGATTTGATGGGCATGAAGTGATGCAGGCTCTCGGGAAGAAAGCGCAGCTCGGTGAGGTCGGGGAAGCTCAGGTAACCGTCCTCATCCAGCAGCGAGGACAGATCGGGGAAGTGCAGAGAGAAGGAGAAGAGCGTGCCGCCTCTGCTGCGGCTCTGGTTCAGTCTCTGTTTGCGTGCGGACAGAAGCAGCGCTTGTTCCTCCAGAAGAGCCACTTTACGGTCCGCTTGGGCCTGACGGCGCCGGCAGCCCGCCGTGGTTTTGGCCGGACTGACGGAGGAGGCGCGCTTGCGGCTGCTTTCCCTGCGTCTCCTGCGCACTTTGGTGGACGAGACGGGAGAAGACGGGAGGGAGAGCTCAGATCCCAACGGATCCGATGAGTACAGACAAGACTGATGACGATGATGGAGGGAGAAAACGGTGAAGGCGTGTCGAATGCACGCATGAAAACATATGCATGTTTGAACACAAAAATGTGTGGTCAAAAGAAAAGCAAGAAAGCTGGTTAGTGAAGGACAGGTAACAAGAGTTCGATAAACAGAAGTACTGTGGCAACTGCTGCACTCGCCTAAAAATGTTAATGCATTTCTACACGATTGTTTGTCGTGCTACATGTTAGTAGTTTCAGCTAATCTATTATAAAAATGTTAAATTGCTGAAGTTTTATGAATTCAATTGATTAGACATTCCTTTGGGATTATTAAAAAAAGTAATTAAATTATTAAAACTGAAACATTCAGTAAAATGAAAATGGAAAACAGAATTTTAGAGGAAAAAATTAAAAGAATTTGGGAAAAATAAAACCTTTCATGGGTCACAATTATTCTTAAAATAAATAAATAAATAAAATGAATTATTATATTGTTAAAGTTTTATGAATTCAATTGATGACATCCTTTTTGATTATGAACATTTAATTGAACTAATAAAATAGAATCCAGAAAAATTCAAATGAAAAACAAAACTGAATTTTGAAAAAAAAAAAAAAACATTTCATTAGGGCACTATTATTGTTACAATTTTAATAAATTATTAAATTGTAAAAGTTTTTTGATTATAAAACGCATAGAAATGTAAGAATATGAGAAAAATAAAACTAAATTTGTGAAAAAATAGAACATTTCACAAGGCCCTTATAATGTTAAAAGTTTAATAAATTATTAAATTGTAAAGGTTTTATCAATTAAATTGATTAGACATTATTTTTGATTATAAAATGTATAGAAATGGAAGAATTTGAGAAAAAATAAAACTGAATATGGGAAGGAAAAAAAACATTTCTTGGGTACTACCTATTGTTAAAATTTTAATATATGATCAAATTGTAAAAGTTTTATGAATTAAATTGATTAAATGTCCTTTTTGATTGTAAAAATTCATAGAAATTTAAGAATTTGAGGAAAGAAAAAAAAAATCTGATTTTGATTCTGGTCCCTACCGGTCATGTTCAGAAGCATGAACGCAGAAACAAACCTCGTAACAGCAGATCAGATCATCACGTGTGTCAAGCTGTCATTCATTTGACGGTTACCTTGGTGACGGAGGGGGGCGGGGCTTGTTCTGCTTCGTCACTGTTGGCTTTATTCTCCTCCTCCACTGAGTTCATCTCCTCTGCTTTCTTCTCCGGCGTTTCCATGGCGATGAGGTCATCCGTAGCAACAGCGGGTTTGGCGTTCTTCTCGTCGTCACGGCTCACCGTCGCTGGCGCTGATCACAGATACATCAACATATCATTATTAACTATTATTAATCAGCGAACACAATCAGTGCTGTTACTGAACTCAAAATCAGTATTGATATGCAGAAACTGATGTTAAAATGTTGTGTACGTTTGCGCTTATACACCAGTCTGCAAAATAATCCAACAATAAGGAAAACATTACGAAAAATATGAAATCACAATTAATATTTTTAATTTTAATATTTTAACTGCTTTGCTATAATTATGCCACTAAAATTAAGTTATTAATTAATTATATAAATACTAGTGGGCAGTTTTTATGTCAATTTTTTTAAATAACAGAATTATGTTTGTTGTTGAAATAGAAACATTGAAAATGGTGTCTGTAATAAAAACTTGTTTTCAAGACAGATTTATTCAAACATACATTAAATAACGAAGACAAAATATGAATATGTAATATAGTGCATATATTTAGCAATGTATACATACACACACACACACACACACACACACACATACACACACTCAAACACACACACACACACACACACAAACAGAGACAGAGACAAAGAGACACACACACACACACACACACAGAGACACACACACACACACACACACAGAGACACACACACACACACACACACAGAGACACACACACACACACACACACAGAGACACACACACACACACACACACAGAGACACACACACACACACACACACAGAGACACACACACACACACACACACAGAGACACACACACACACACACACACAGAGACACACACACACACACACACACAGAGACACACACACACACACACACACAGAGACACACACACACACACACACACAGAGACACACACACACACACACACACAGAGACACACACACACACACACACACAGAGACACACACACACACACACACACAGAGACACACACACACACACACACACAGAGACACACACACACACACACACACAGAGACACACACACACACACACACACAGAGACACACACACACACACACACACAGAGACACACACACACACACACACACAGAGACACACACACACACACACACACAGAGACACACACACACACACACACACAGAGACACACACACACACACACACACAGAGACACACACACACACACACACACAGAGACACACACACACACACACACACAGAGACACACACACACACACACACACAGAGACACACACACACACACACACACAGAGACACACACACACACACACACACAGAGACACACACACACACACACACACAGAGACACACACACACACACACACACAGAGACACACACACACACACACACACAGAGACACACACACACACACACACACAGAGACACACACACACACACACACACAGAGACACACACACACACACACACACAGAGACACACACACACACACACACACAGAGACACACACACACACACACACACAGAGACACACACACACACACACACACAGAGACACACACACACACACACACACAGAGACACACACACACACACACACACAGAGACACACACACACACACACACACAGAGACACACACACACACACACACACAGAGACACACACACACACACACACACAGAGACACACACACACACACACACACAGAGACACACACACACACACACACACAGAGACACACACACACACACACACACAGAGACACACACACACACACACACACAGAGACACACACACACACACACACACAGAGACACACACACACACACACACACAGAGACACACACACACACACACACACAGAGACACACACACACACACACACACAGAGACACACACACACACACACACACAGAGACACACACACACACACACACACAGAGACACACACACACACACACACACAGAGACACACACACACACACACACACAGAGACACACACACACACACACACACAGAGACACACACACACACACACACACAGAGACACACACACACACACACACACAGAGACACACACACACACACACACACAGAGACACACACACACACACACACACAGAGACACACACACACACACACACACAGAGACACACACACACACACACACACAGAGACACACACACACACACACACACAGAGACACACACACACACACACACACAGAGACACACACACACACACACACACAGAGACACACACACACACACACACACAGAGACACACACACACACACACACACAGAGACACACACACACACACACACACAGAGACACACACACACACACACACACAGAGACACACACACACACACACACACAGAGACACACACACACACACACACACAGAGACACACACACACACACACACACAGAGACACACACACACACACACACACAGAGACACACACACACACACACACACAGAGACACACACACACACACACACACAGAGACACACACACACACACACACACAGAGACACACACACACACACACACACAGAGACACACACACACACACACACACAGAGACACACACACACACACACACACAGAGACACACACACACACACACACACAGAGACACACACACACACACACACACAGAGACACACACACACACACACACACAGAGACACACACACACACACACACACAGAGACACACACACACACACACACACAGAGACACACACACACACACACACACAGAGACACACACACACACACACACACAGAGACACACACACACACACACACACAGAGACACACACACACACACACACACAGAGACACACACACACACACACACACAGAGACACACACACACACACACACACAGAGACACACACACACACACACACACAGAGACACACACACACACACACACACAGAGACACACACACACACACACACACAGAGACACACACACACACACACACACAGAGACACACACACACACACACACACAGAGACACACACACACACACACACACAGAGACACACACACACACACACACACAGAGACACACACACACACACACACACAGAGACACACACACACACACACACACAGAGACACACACACACACACACACACAGAGACACACACACACACACACACACAGAGACACACACACACACACACACACAGAGACACACACACACACACACACACAGAGACACACACACACACACACACACAGAGACACACACACACACACACACACAGAGACACACACACACACACACACACAGAGACACACACACACACACACACACAGAGACACACACACACACACACACACAGAGACACACACACACACACACACACAGAGACACACACACACACACACACACAGAGACACACACACACACACACACACAGAGACACACACACACACACACACACAGAGACACACACACACACACACACACAGAGACACACACACACACACACACACAGAGACACACACACACACACACACACAGAGACACACACACACACACACACACAGAGACACACACACACACACACACACAGAGACACACACACACACACACACACAGAGACACACACACACACACACACACACACAAAGACACTCACACACACACACACACACTCACACAAAGACACTCACACACACAAAGACACTCACACTCACACACACGCACAAAGACACACTCACACACACAAAGACACTCACACAGACACTCACACAAAGACACTCACACACACACACACACAGACAAAGACACTCACACACACACACACACAGACAAAGACACTCACACACACACACACACAGACAAAGACACTCACACACACACACACACAGACAAAGACACTCACACACACACACACACAGACAAAGACACTCACACACACACACACACAGACAAAGACACTCACACACACACACACACAGACAAAGACACTCACACACACACACACACAGACAAAGACACTCACACACACACACACACAGACAAAGACACTCACACACACACACACACAGACAAAGACACTCACACACACACACACACAGACAAAGACACTCACACACACACACACACAGACAAAGACACTCACACACACACACACACAGACAAAGACACTCACACACACACACACACAGACAAAGACACTCACACACACACACACACAGACAAAGACACTCACACACACACACACACAGACAAAGACACTCACACACACACACACACAGACAAAGACACTCACACACACACACACACAGACAAAGACACTCACACACACACACACACAGACAAAGACACTCACACACACACACACACAGACAAAGACACTCACACACACACACACACAGACAAAGACACTCACACACACACACACACAGACAAAGACACTCACACACACACACACACAGACAAAGACACTCACACACACACACACACAGACAAAGACACTCACACACACACACACACAGACAAAGACACTCACACACACACACACACAGACAAAGACACTCACACACACACACACACAGACAAAGACACTCACACACACACACACACAGACAAAGACACTCACACACACACACACACAGACAAAGACACTCACACACACACACACACAGACAAAGACACTCACACACACACACACACAGACAAAGACACTCACACACACACACACACAGACAAAGACACTCACACACACACACACACAGACAAAGACACTCACACACACACACACACAGACAAAGACACTCACACACACACACACACAGACAAAGACACTCACACACACACACACACAGACAAAGACACTCACACACACACACACACAGACAAAGACACTCACACACACACACACACAGACAAAGACACTCACACACACACACACACAGACAAAGACACTCACACACACACACACACAGACAAAGACACTCACACACACACACACACAGACAAAGACACTCACACACACACACACACAGACAAAGACACTCACACACACACACACACAGACAAAGACACTCACACACACACACACACAGACAAAGACACTCACACACACACACACACAGACAAAGACACTCACACACACACACACACAGACAAAGACACTCACACACACACACACACAGACAAAGACACTCACACACACACACACACAGACAAAGACACTCACACACACACACACACAGACAAAGACACTCACACACACACACACACAGACAAAGACACTCACACACACACACACACAGACAAAGACACTCACACACACACACACACAGACAAAGACACTCACACACACACACACACAGACAAAGACACTCACACACACACACACACAGACAAAGACACTCACACACACACACACACAGACAAAGACACTCACACACACACACACACAGACAAAGACACTCACACACACACACACACAGACAAAGACACTCACACACACACACACACAGACAAAGACACTCACACACACACACACACAGACAAAGACACTCACACACACACACACACAGACAAAGACACTCACACACACACACACACAGACAAAGACACTCACACACACACACACACAGACAAAGACACTCACACACACACACACACAGACAAAGACACTCACACACACACACACACAGACAAAGACACTCACACACACACACACACAGACAAAGACACTCACACACACACACACACAGACAAAGACACTCACACACACACACACACAGACAAAGACACTCACACACACACACACACAGACAAAGACACTCACACACACACACACACAGACAAAGACACTCACACACACACACACACAGACAAAGACACTCACACACACACACACACAGACAAAGACACTCACACACACACACACACAGACAAAGACACACACACACACACTCTCACACACACATACACACACACACACACACACTCCCTCCCACCCCCCCCACACAAACAAACAAACACACACTCACACAATTTCAAGTGAATTGCGATTTATAAAGAATAATGCATTTAAAAAATGCAATAATTTGTTTTTTAAATTATATTTAGCAAAATTTGGTGCATCACTAATAAATACATACCTGAATATACACACACACACACACACACACACACACTGAAATACCGCTCTGAAACTGACTTGACTAGCTGGTTAGTGTGAGTTAGCGTGTTACGCACTGCTGTCCATGCTGGCTGTGACGGTGTGCCGCCTGCTGGCCGATCGCTGGAACTGCGGCGCGGCGCGTGAGATCTGAGCGCTCACTCGGCGAGTCTGCGCTTGTGTTCGGCCGCTGTAGCGGAACTTTGAGCCCAACGACAGGAAGCGCTTGGGAGGAGCTTCAGGAGAAACCAGCCTATCAGAACACAAGGATCAGACCGCTAATTAGATCGATAACATTTAAACATTTCACTTATGCGAGATGTGTCTGATGCTTTTAATGGCAGTTATAAATATTTCTGTAAATTATCCCAATATAGGAACTGAAACACATTTTCAAGTGTGAACAACAAAAACAAAGCATGTGGTTTTCATGAGGACACAACATTTATGTTTATACCACAGTGACTTGGTTGAAAAAGAAAAAAAAAAAACGTAATTTTTATTTTTTACTATTTGTCAATGAAAACTCTAAAGAAAAAGAAGAAAGAAAAAGAACAATTACGGTAAGTGCAATAAACTTATATGTTAACTAAAAATTATATCTATCTGTCTATCTATATATATATATATATATATCTATATCTATCTATATCTATATATATATACAGTGGGTACGGAAAGTATTCAGACCATTACATTGACCAAAAAAAGTTTTTTGAACAATTTTGGCAATTTTTCATAATTTTTTTATTGACAACATTTCTCCTTTTCATTTAGTTTAACTTGATGAACTACAATAACTAAAACTGAAATACAGAAATATAAAAAAAACTACACTGAAAAATGTTTTACTTTGGAACAATTTCTCTTAAAAATTGCTAGTAAATTTCACAAATTAATCACAAAGAAATGACAATTAACACAATGAATTAAACGTGAAATTTTGAATAAAATAGTGTTTTCTTGTACGGCAATAATCTAGGATTTATTTATAACTTTGAAATTGTTTTATTATTATTTTTACAGTGTACTAAAACTGACAAAAATGGCTAATTACTAAAACTTAAAATTTTAAATGAAAACAAAATATTAATAAAAACTATATTAGTATCGCAATGATACTAAAATAACACTAAATGTTTAGTTAAAGTTGAAGTACTAAAATGACTAAAATTAAAATGAATAAAAACAAATATATTTTTTAAAAAATGAATAAAAAAGACAAACACAATTTCGGATTTCTAAAATTAAAATCAACAGCGAAAATAAGCAAATAAAAATTAACTCAAAATATTAATAAATACTACATTAGTATCTCAGCGATACTAAAATAACACTAAATGTTTAGTTTAAGTTTACTAAAATTACTAAAACTGAAACAAAAATGAATAAAAACTAAAATATTCAAATATTATTAAATCTAAAAAGAAAACTAATAAAAATGCAAGACACAATTTCAGATGACTAAAATTCAAATCAACAGGGAAAACATGAAAATAAAACAAAATATTAATAAAAACTATATCAGTATCTAAACATTTAGTTTAGTGCTAAAATGACTACAACTTTGTACTAATATGACTAAAACCAAAATAAAAATGAAACCGACATTACAAAAAAAACAACTAAAGAAAATGACAAAAACACTTAAATGACAAATTTAAATCGAAGGGAAGACATAAGAAATAAAACTTCTCAGTATTAATGAACTCTACAGCATGGAGTCTGTCTGACCTGAAGAAGGTGTGATGCTCCACACAAACTTTCCACAGTCGCTTTGCTGCTTTGTGATTGGGCAGTTTAAATCCGATGGTGCTCTCGAACTGTTCCAGCTGAGCGAGAACAGAAAGCCAAGCGTTTCACGCTCGTTCAAACACGTTCGGACAAACTGCAGTCGATCTGAAGAACAGAACGAGACTCGTCTCATCTCACCTCTCCCGGCCGCACCTTGATGTAGAAGTTGTTCCTCTTGTAGGAGATCTTGAGTATTTTGGGCCAGGCGAAGCGATTGATGCGCAGTTTATCTCTGTAGACGAGGAGGCCGCTGGAACAAACTCCCAGCATGATCTCCACAGCCTCCGAATCCTGACAGAAACACACACAGATCCGTCACTCACCGTCTCAGGAACCGCAAATGAGGCTCACGAACACTAAAACCATAACGAAAAGTTGTCATTACTTAAAGGTGACCTATTACACCCCTTTCTACAAGATGTAATATATGTCTCAGGTGTCCACAGGATGTGTCTGTGAAGTTTCAGCTCAAAATACACCACAGATTATGTATTATATAATTTTGAAAATGCCTATTTTGAGTGGAAGCAGAAGCAGGCTGTTTTCGTGCCTGTCTCTTTAAATGCAAATGAGCTGCTGCTGCTCTTTTGACAAAAGCACAAAAAATGTACATAAAATTTCAAATGGTTTTATTTCAGTTTCAGACAAATGTATGATGCATGGAGGTTCGTTGATAGTTGTGGTAATTTTTTCACTTATTTTGTATTGAATATAACAGAAGATGATCAAACGAATCAATAAACCAATGCAGCACAACACGAGCATCAGTGTGACTCAGCGAGAAAACCATCAGCGCTGACAGGAACGTGACGTACCACACTGAACGAACTCACAATGGAGAACAAATTCACAATGAAGGTGCATGAAGCTGTGAGACGCTCGTGTTGAGCCGATATAGAGGACGAACAATGCACTGTAGCTGCAATACGGCTGAACAATGCACTGCAGCATGACGGAGCCGAAGACCTTCATCTTCCTGCTCTCACACACACACACACACACAAACACACACTATAATGATCACAGACATGCATGAGACCACAGCGTCAATCAAACACACGTATCCACAAACACACGCATGCACAGGCGCATCTTACCTCCTCCTGCACCTCTGCTAAACACTCAAACAGCCTCCCGAGCAGCTGAGCCAGCAGAGGAGGGGCGAGAGACAGAGAGAGAGAGAGAGAGAGAGAGAGAGAGAGAGAGAGAGAGAGAGATGGGCTGCAGCAGCCAATCAGAACAGCAGAGCGAGAGATCCTTCGTTTATGATCATATGAGCTGCTGCGCACAACCTGGACGCCATTCAAATGCATAAATGCTGTTGTGTTTAATCCTCATAACGTATTCGGGTCATTTTACTCGGGTATGTGTGGATCAGATTATATTCTCTGTTATAAATGTCATACAATGATATATTCAAATAAAATGTTACATTTATTTGTGTATGTGTGTGTATATTCAGTATCTCACAGAAGTGAGTACACCCCTCACATTTTTGTAAATATTTTATTATATCTTTTCATGTGACAACACTGAAGAAATGACACTTTGCTACAATGTAAAGTAGTGAGTGTACATCTTGCATAACAGTCAAAATAACTCCACACACAGCCATTAATGTCTAAACCGCTGGCCACAAAAGTGAGTACACCCCTAAGTGAAAATGTCCAAATTGGGCCCAAAGTGCCAATATTTTGTGTGTCCACCATTATTTTCCAGCACTGCTTAACCCTCTTGGGTATGGAGTTCACCAGAGCTTCACAGGTTGGCACTGGAGTCCTCTTCCACTCCTCCATGCCGACATATATTACACACACACACATATATATTTCTTAGTTTTTTTGATGTGGTCCATGTGTAATTTGACATTTCAAAGAATTTCTCAATTTTTTAATTAATAAAAACTTGAAATAGAAAACAGATTCTGAATGCATTATGAGGGTTAAATAAACTGATTTTAATAAACGTTGTGTGGCACCCATAAACAGTCCACACAGGCTAATAAATTATATTGCTTTGCAGAAGAATCACAGGTATTATGAATGAATGTAACTGTAACCTTTAACTCTAATATTTCAACAAAATCAAATTATAAACCAATGTTCAGATTTATGCTTGGGAAATGTATGCAAATTAGTGCATGTTTAATTAGATAATGCCTCATTTGCATATTAAGACAGAACATTTCAGAAAACTTGTATTACAAAGCAATTGTCTGAAGGCACTGTGATTATTAATTGCTGTAAAGTCTGGATGAGCTCGAGACGAGCAGCAGGTTAATGAGAGAAGTGTTAGTACAGCACACGCACGCACGCACGCACGCACACACAGGTTTATTTTTGTGAAAAGTGGGGACTCTCCATAGGCGTAATGGTTTTTATACTGTACAGACCGTATATTCTATTGCCCTACACTTACCCTACCCCTAAACCTACCCCTCACAGGAGACTTTCTGCTATTTCAGATTTTCAATACACTCCATTCTGTGTGATTTATAAGCAAAATTACAATAAAACAACTAAATAATTAAAACTTTAACTAAAATAAAAATGAAAAAGGATAAAATAAAAATAAAAACAAACTCCAAATATTAAAGGGGTCATATGATGCTGCTAAAAAGAACATAATTTTGTGTGACGACCCCGGTCTGGACTCTGCTTTGTCCACGGTGAAAGCCGATCCGGTGATCCGACAGCGCGAAGTGTAATATTTCCTCAGCGACAAGCACGGATCAGCTCCAGGCATGACGAAGTGGATATCGTCCTCTTTTGGAAGACCAAACAAAGTAGTTTCGCTTTCACAACGAAGCACACAGCGTCTTCAGGACATGGCGGCGGCGGCAGCAACAATACTACAGCGAGAATAAAAGTTACGCCTTCTTTCTTTGCGTGAACATTTGGGCGGCGTTATGCAAATCTTCCCACACAGTGATGTAGATATGTGGGGGTGTGTTAGAACGAGGCGTTTTAGGTTAGGCGTGGCTGACTCAACTTTTATAAAGAATATCTCTTTGGATTTGAGACTTTAGTCTTTGCAACTTTACAGATCTTCTTTATGCACCAAGAGCTTGTAACACTCCAAAGAGAAAGGAAAATTTGAAAATCGCATCATATGACCCCTTTAATAAAACTATAATAGTTTCTTAATGATACATAAGTAACACTGTTCTGAAGTGACTGCAAATCCGGACATGTGATCGTCACACACAGTGTCTCGCATGATGACGTGAAATGTCTCGGTTACGTACGTAACCCTCGATCCCTGATGGAGGGAACGGAGACGTTATGTCGAACGACATATGGGGTCTCACTTGGGAGGCCAATCATCTCGGAGTTTAAGAGAAAACGGCAATGAGAATTGGCTAGTGGATTGCTGAGCCACTCCCCGTGCCTACGGGTATATAAGGCGACAGCGCGCATCCACTTATTAGGCTTTACGCTGAGGAGCCGAGAACGTGTCCCAGCAACAGCGAATAGTTCAAGGTTGTGGCATGGGGACATAACGTCTCTGTTCCCTCCATCAAGGATCGAGGGTTACATACGTAACCGAGACACTACGAGTTATGTCGAACGACATATGGGGTCCATGGAAAACGCTACAACCTGAACACCATCACAACCCTGCGGCGCTGCAATTGTTGACAAGCCGAAGTGCGTCACAAAAGTTACGCTAAAGGCCATAACCTTACCAAAGCCCCAGCACAAATTCACTGACCTTGGTACCGAAGGGGACCACAGGTAAGTACATCGCTGGTGGAGAAGGCCATGCTGCTGTTCCGTCCACAAAGAAGTTTTTGGAAGAGATTTCAACCTTCAGTGAAAGATTGCTTCAAATCTTTCCTATTTGTTCTTTCAGCCTGGCAGAACGATGGGGAAGCGAGCCTTAAGGAAAAAGTTTGCTACGGAGACCACATCCTACCCGTAGGGAGGTGACATGTTATCCCTGATATGGACTGACCCAGGGGGCAGTACTACATATGGAATGGGTCTCTGAGGCAGGTCCTACCTTAAAGTAGGGATGGAACAACTACCAGAAGAGACTGACAGAGCAGGACTGTCAAGGGAAGACACTGGTTTACCGAGAGGAAATCCTTACCGTGGAAGAATACACATTTGGGATTACCCATAGGGAATCAAGCCATAGGGACACCTAGCCCAGGACAGGGGCTGGCCGGGACACCGGGCATGCTAACATCAGTACTGGGCCTGGTGTCTGACTGCTCTGCCAAGTCTGACTGCCGGGGGTGCTGGAGGATGCTCGACCATGGTTTGCCAACCGGGGAACTCTACTGGGAGAAGAAAGGTGCTCGCATCCCCGTGTGAGGGGGAATGGCGCAGCAAGCGTGACACCGAGACAGATTTTCCCACCAATTGCCTGCTACCCAACACACGGGAAGAAACCGGCTCTACACGAAGGTTGTAAAACCTGTGCTCGCATCCCCGTGTGAGGGGGAATGGCGCAGCAAGCGTGACACCGAGCCAGATTTTCCCGCCAATTGCCTGCTACCCAACACACGGGAAGAAACTGGCTCTACACGAAGGTTGTAAAACCTTGCGAAGGTGTTAGGTGTCGCCCAGCCCGCAGCTCGACAGATGTATGCCAGAGAGGCGCCGTGTGCCAGCGCCCAGGAGGAGGCAACACTCCGAGTGGAGTGGGCTCTCACCCCCAGGGGGCACGGCTCGCCTTGGGATTGGTACGCCAAGGCGATGGCCTCCACTATCCACTGGCTCTACACGAAGGTTGTAAAACCTTGCGAAGGTGTTAGGTGTCGCCCGGCCCGACAGATGTCTGCCAGAGAGGTGCCGTGCGCCAATGCCCAGGAGGAAGCAACACTCTGAGTGGAGTGAGCTCTCACCCCCAGGGGTCACGGCTCGCCTTGGGATCGGTACGCCAAGGTGATGGCATCCACTATCCAGTGGTGCCATATGATGCCCAGTCATCGAGATAGTTGAGGATCCTGATGCCCACTTCCCATAGTGGGGCAAGGGCGCCCTCCCCGACTTTCATGAAGACACGAGGGGTGGACCTTGTACTGCCATGCCCGACCCTCGAACGCAAACCGTAGGAATGGTCTGTTACGAAGAAGTATCGAGACATGAAAGTACGCGTCCTTCAGGTCGATCGCTGCAAACCAATCCTGGGCTTGAACGCACTTGATAATACGTTTCTGCGTCAACATCTTGAACGGGAGCTTGTGAAGGGCTCGATTCAAGACTCGCAGATCTAAAATAGGTCGAAGGCCACAGCTTTTCTTGGGTATGATGAAGTAAGGGCTGTAAAACCCCTTCCTCATCTTGGCTGGAGGGACCGGCTCGATTGCATCCTTCACCAACAGGACAGCAATCTCCTCGCACAAGACAGAGGCGTCTCGGACTGCCACCGAAGTCTCGAGAACACCATTGAACTTTGGAGGTTGCCTGGTGAACTGAATTGTGTAGCTGAGTTGAACCGTCCGAATGAGCTAGCAGGACGGGTTGGGCAACGCAAGCTACGCTCCTAAACTCCGTATGAGTGGCACCAAAGGGACAGTCGATGCACCCGCAGTGGTGCTGCAATGGGGAGTTGTTCTGGGTGGCCCAGAAGGCCTAGCGTTCTGAATCATCACAGCAAAACTCCCCGAGTCCCTGGAGGGACTGGCCAGAGACACATGGAGAGGCGTTGCGTCTCCGAACCGCGACCTCTCGGCCACTGGCGATAGAGGGTATCATGGGTGAGAGTGAGGAAGCGGTGCATCGCTCACTGTCGACCCACGAGCCTTGCAACCCGGAGGAAAAGGAAACTGCTCTTTCTTTGACAATGTGGTTACCGCTGACCGTTGAGCCAAACAAGAGACAAAAGATTCTCCACCCGGCCCTCCTCCGGAGGAAGGAGCGGCGCTGTCCTCGCCACCTCCTGAAGAGTAGTCTCCCACATCTCCGGGTTGCCCGTTTCAGGGCCGCTTCGTCATCTTCTTAGAGAATCTAGCGGCTGGATGTGACGCCGCTCTCCTCCATGGAGCTCGACGCGCCGGCCTCGACGATGTCTCAGCACGATGTCTCTTCCCGAGGGACCGCGATGTGACTTACGTCACCCAGAGGGCAAAGTCAGTCGCCGTGCGCAGCTCCTGCATCAACCTCGGGCAGGTACTACCCTCGTGCATTTGTACCCAAGGCCTTGGCTTGGTGAACTTGCAGGATCACCATTGCATGCAGGACAAAGGCAGCTTGGCCCGCAGCACTGTAAGCTTTGGCAGCGAGAGCTGCCGACAGCTTACAGGCTTTGGACAGGAGACGCGGACTATTCCTCCAAGTGGCGGCGTTTTTTGCGGGCACAGGTGCACTGCAATCGCTCTCTCCTTCTGGGGAATGTCGACGCACCCCCTAGCCGCCCCGCTATCGAGGGTAGTGAGGACGGAGGAAGGAGACAAGCGGCTTCTGGCCGTAAAAGGGGCTGTCCACGACTACGTCACTTCCTCATGCACCTCCGGGAAGAAAGGAACCAGAGCAGACCGCGGTTGTGAGCCGCGCACTCTACATTGAGAAACCATTCGTCCAGCCGCGAGCACTCAGGGCTGGGCGGTGTATTCACCTCCAACCTGATGCTAACGGCTGCCCGGGCAAGCACGGCCATCAACTCTGGGTCCAATTCGGCAGTGGCGACAACACCCGAGGGGGGGCAGCCCTGCCGAATCTTCATCCACAGAGGTCAATAGTTCATCCCCCGATGCTGCAATTGTCATCTGATCCCCCGGCGGCACATCAAATGAAATGCTAGGACCACCATAAGACAGCCCAGCAGAATCACTCAGCAGCCGCACAGGACAAACGCTGCGGAAGGAGTGAGAGGTCCATGGGGCGTGGCCCGGTGGAGAAGCTCTTACTGTCACCCTCATATCTCCCAGAGCACTAGCTGGCGGTCCTCTGTTCGTAGTAGAGAAACGGGTAGTGACAGGACAAAAACAGGACGGGTAGTGACAGACAAAATCCACTAGCCAATTCTCATTTGCGTTTTCTCTTAAACTCAGAGATGATTGGCCTCCCAAGTGAGACCCCATATGTCATTCGACATAAGTCATAGTGACCGACAGATAGGGAACTCACTTGCAGCTGCGGTGAAGCTCCAGGACTTTCTCCTCCAGCTCTTTGGTCTGGTTCGGGGCCAAACGTATGTCGCTGAGATGAGCGGATCCCTGCAGCTCAGAGTCATAGTCACCCAGCTCCGACTGAACCGTGTAGGAGCCCAACACGCTGTGAGTGGCGAAAGAACACGGCAAACGCCCAGAAACCACGTCGTCCCTCAGCTGCAGACACAGGTAATACCTGAGAGAGAGAGAGAGAGTGTGTGTGTGAGAGAGAGAGAGAGAGAGAGACACAGAGACAGAGACACACAGAGAGAGAAATCTTGCTTTAGCAACTTTGTTATTATTATTATTATTTAATTACATTAAGATAATAACATTTTTATATTTATAATAATTTTAAAAATTGATAAACTACATAGACATATTTAAAAAAAGACAAAAAAATTTTTTAAACTAAATTTAAATGGATTCAATATATAAAAAAATAATATCTCGATACTAAAATAAGAGCTGAAATTTTTTTTTATATATATATATCCCAAGCAGACCTGGTGATGTCCTCGGAGAGCTGCGATGGATCGGGAGGATAAAACTTCACACTGAAGGCAAAGTTCCAGGGACCAGCTGAAAAACAAGAAAACTTCCTGTAAGAACTCGAAGACGTTTGGATGGAGACAAAGAAGGAGTCTGTTAGGGAAAGACGTACTGATGATCTGCTGCTTCATCTCTTTGGAAGTGTCCAGCCAGTTCTGTGGGAAAAGCAGGAGGTTCGGCATTGAAAAACAGGCAGATAGACATGACACCAGATCAGAGGACCAAGACTGACAAACACCTTCTGGTTTTCAGCGTCCCGGTGTGTAATGCCGAAATAGTCCTTCTCCAGGAGATTCAGGTGATCGCAAACCTTATCGAACAGCACCTGACCTTTCGCTCTTTTCTGTTGCACACAAACACACACAGAGATCCATTAAAGGCACAGTGCAGCCAAAAATCATCATTCTGTCATCATTTACTCGTCCTCATGTCCCTCAAACCTGTATGACTTGATGTGGAAGACAAAAGAAGAATGCTGGCAACCAAATAGTTCTGGTTTCCATTGACTTCCATTGTATTTTTTGTCCATATAATGGAAGTCAATGGGAACCACAACGGTTTGGCTCCCAACATACTTCAAAATATCTTCCTTTGCGTTCAATAGAGCAAATAACTAATTTTTTTAACTTTTTATATTTTTAACTAAATAATGTGTATTTCAACATTTTAAATTAGTTGCACGACGTAACATGATTTCATTAAAACTGAAATAAAAATTAATAAAAAATATACAGACAAATAAATAAATACAAAAAAAGCCAAAAACACAACAAAATCACTATAACTAAAATGAAAATGGAAAATATAAAAGATACAAAAACTAATTATTCATTCAAAATATTAATAAAAACTACAGTATAATAGCATTTCAATGATACTAAAATAACAGGTTTGAATAAATGATGACAAGATTTTAATTTTGGGGTGAATTGGAGTCGAAAAATTATAAAAAGGTAAAATAATTTAGTTTATCGCTGCATGTCATGTGACCATTAATCCACATCAGAGAACCATGAACATGCTAATATGTTGCTAAATTATTGAAATATGAACTTTAAATCTAAGGGGGACTTTAAATACATAACATTTAAAAATAAATAAATATATATATAACAATTAAAATAAAATAATTAAAATATAAACAATTAGAATAAAAATATCAAAGGGGTTGTGGCTGACAAAAATGAATAAATACATTAAAAAAAAAAAAAAGATTAAGAATCTTTTCCCCCGAACTAAGAGAGTGTGAATTTACGTCTTTATTAAATCAACAAATCTGTTTTGCCCCAGTTAGAATTTATAATCTTAATGCACTTCCTGTTGTATTGGGTAAATAACGAGTAAACCCACAGCAATGATAGTGGATTAGTAATTAACATCTCTTCTTGACTCGTTTAGACTTTCAGAAGCAAGTTAGTCTCAGATTCTATTTATTTAACAGACAAAAGCATCTATTGATATTCCTCAGAAACACTTTCCTCTGAGAATCAAGCCTGGCGCAGATAAATCATGTTTACAAACGAATAATATGCTATTATGAGCGCTTCAGAGTGTGTGTTTGTGACTGAAGATCCAGAGAATCAGCAGGATTCCAAAATTTCAAAAAACTATTAGTATCGTCATTTTTTGGTTTTTATAGCACTTACAAAAACTTATATTGGTTTTTATAGCACAAATAAAATTATTATTATTTTTTTATTAGCATTACTAAATTCTACTTTTATTTCACTGTGCATTTGTTTTACAATATTTCTTATTTTAATATTTTTAATAACACCAATAATCAATACCAATAATATTTTATAGTCATATTGGTTTATAACTATAATATGACTTTTTTTTTGGCAAAATTGTGCAGTCCTGCAAACAAGCAAAACACAGCAAACCTAAAGCGCTTTCCTAAAGCATTTTAAATCACAATCATAATTTTAAATCAGAAAAATTGCAGGTTTTAAAGCCTGAAACTACAGAGAGATTTCTGGACGGCTGATTTCATTATTAATTATTTTTTCACAAAATTTGAATACAACTATATTAGGGCTGATTGGTTATTCAAAAAAAAAAAAAATTAAAAAAATAAAATAAATACATAATTGCAATATGGTTTAGTGTGACTAATGAATCACAAAGGTATTAAAGATGAAGAAATTAAGACAAAAATATTAGTTTGTGTAAAATAAAATTGTTAAATATATTTGTAAGTACAATAGCATTACAATATTAATATATTTAGTCTTATTTTGTTTAATATTTTTAATTAATCATTATAATAAAAAAACATTCTTTTAAAGTCATATTGATATATAAACCAAACAATATTTTTTTTAGCAAATTGTGCAGCGACACAAACAAGTTCTTTAAAAATGCAATTTAAATCTCAATTTTTAGCTGAGAAAAAATAAAATCAGGATTGAAAATTGTGATTTAATTAACAAAACTTTGTACGGTCGTTTGATAGCAGTTGAGCTAGACCTGTTTTAGTTTGAATTGTGTCCTGATTTCATGAACTCGTCACAGAAATGATCCTTCCATGACAGTCCATTCACTCTCTGTCCTTCATCATCATCTTCATCATCATCACTCACCTCCACGGTGCAGGTGTAGTCAGTGCCATCCAGCAGTCTGACCTTACACTCCATGACCTTCAGTCGCTGAGTCCTGCCTAGCGCTGACCAGGAGAGTCTGCTGCTCAAAGACTTCTGGGAAACGTAGTCGTCCTCGTGCTGCTGCTGATGAGGCGATCTGACCTCTGACTGACCCTGCGGGAACACAGCATCGGAATATCGAAATCAGCCTTATTTTAGGATCACCGAGACACTATTAGAATTTTAATTAAAGGGGTCATATGATGCGATTTCAAGTTGTTCTTTCTCTTTGGAGTGTTACAAGCTGATTGTGCATAGATAAGATCCCTGAAGTTGCAAAGACTAAAGTCTCGAAACCAAAGAGATATTCTTTATCAAAGTTAAGACTCTGCCACGCCCCCCTAAAACGGCTCGTTCTAACACGCCCCCACATGTCTACCTCACTATGTGGAAATATTAGCATAATGCGCCCAAATGTGCACGCAAAGAAAGAAGGTGTGGTTTCAGTAACCGCAGTTAGTGTTGAAGCAGCATGTCAGGGAGACGCTGTGTGTTTCTAGGAGAAAGCAGAAGCACTTTATTTGGAAGATCACTTACAACAGAACAGCAATGCATTTTATGGACGACCGTTTCGTGAACCTAGGAGAGGAGGTCATTCTGACTTTGCTATGACAATCTGGCGCTTCTGAATCAGCGACTGTTGTTGCGTAGCGTTACTAGTTTAAGTATTTGCTATTGACTGTTCAAATG
>NW_015505560.1:291316-297305 GCF_001515645.1 Sinocyclocheilus grahami | reverse complement strand
ACCTAGGAGAGGAGGTCATTCTGACTTTGCTATGACAATCTGGCGCTTCTGAATCAGCGACTGTTGTTGCGTAGCGTGTGTGTGTGTGTGTGTGAGAGAGAGAGAGCGGGAGAGATATTGTGTGTGTGTGTGTGTGTGTGTGTGAGAGAGAGAGAGAGAGAGAGAGAGAGAGAGAGAGAGGGAGAGAGAGAGAGATTATTTTCATTCGAAAGTTTTATTAATTTTGTTGTGTCTTTACTATTTTTATTCATTTCTTTTCTTTTGAAATATGTCTATATAGTTTTTATAAATTTTATTTCCGCTTTAGTACATCAGGTTAAACTAAATAAAAATTTGAAATGGCAACTAGCTGA
Organism: Sinocyclocheilus grahami; assembly: GCF_001515645.1. Classification (NCBI taxonomy): domain Eukaryota; kingdom Metazoa; phylum Chordata; class Actinopteri; order Cypriniformes; family Cyprinidae; genus Sinocyclocheilus; species Sinocyclocheilus grahami. The sequence continues at coordinate 296,952 of NW_015505560.1, read as the reverse complement.
ATTAAAATAAGTTTTTAAAATATTATGTTATTTCAAGCAACATTTTCTTATGGTTTTAGTTAATTATAACAACTCTGACCTAATGTATCATTCAAATGTCAGTCTCATTAAAAATAGATTTATTTAAATTCTAAAAAAAAAATTCATATAAAATAAAATTATTAAAAACTTTTTTTAACAGATTTAATAAACATATAAATAGATATACATTTAGTTAATTTAAAAATAAATCTATGATATAAATAAATATTTTACTTAAAAAATAGAAAATGATGAATTTAAACTCTTAAGTATGCAGGTATGAAAATATCTAATTTTCTTCATTTAAGATATATATATACACGATATATATATATATATATATATATTCCCTAACCCTAATATAGAAGAAGAGGTTAAGTAAAAATATGATGAGCATGTAATATAGTGCATATGTTTATCAAAATGCTCCTCTCCAGATATTTTTTTCTAGCTGACTATCAAGTTTATGGTCACCAAATGTCTTTTCTGAAGTAAATGTGATGTTATGTGACATTATTGATCTCATGCTGTTTTACTGACGTCTTTCCACAGCTGAATCACTGATTGATGGATAACATGATTCAGGACTGATTTCAGTGAGTTGTTCTGTTTCTTCTGCTGTTTATTTGCTGCTATAACTAGTAGTAAAGAGGAAGAGATGATCGCTTCACTCCAGCATCTGTCACAGTAAAGAGCCACAAATTGAATTGAGTGATAAAACTGACAGAATTTGAAAGCTGAGACTTTGTGTCATATCAAAAAGCTTATTGTGATTTATTGAATGGGAGGCGATACAAATAATGTTTGACAGACAGGCAGCAGCTAGTGAGGCTGGGAAAATACACATCCAGCACCCGTACGATCAGCACTGGAGCTATTTATTTAAATAAAATAAAAAAATTTCATATAAAATAAAATTATTAAAAACTTTTTTTAACAGATTTAATAAACATATAAATAGATATACATTTAGTTAATTTAAAAATAAATCTATAATATAAATAAATATTTTACTTAAAAAATAGAAAAACAGATGAATTTAAACTCTTAAGTATGCAGGTATGAAAATATCTAATTTTCTTCATTTAAGATATATATACACGATATATATATATATATCCTAACCCTAATATAGAAGACGCTCGCGGTGTTTTCAGCTTCTGCCGTCTCACTATATGATGATATGAACACGAATGTCATCTCCAGCTGCTCTGAGAGTCACTTCATTTTTTTTTAAAATCGAGAATCGAGTCGAATCGGGACATCTGAATCGATACCCAGCCCTAATAATGACGTAGAGCAGGTGTACATCAGGAAAGCTCTGACCTGCTGCTGTGCGTCCAGGCCGCCTCCTGATGCCGGCCGCTGCGTGTCGTCGGTCTGCGCTCGTTTGGATTCTGTGTGCGACTGCTCCGATTCTGAGCCTGGATCCGTCGTCATGGCCAGTTACACTGAAACGACACAAGCAGATATATTCAGGGTGCCAATCTTTAGACATTTCACAACTGCACTAGACTGCTTCTTGACTGGAATGAGCCGTGTGTTAATGTGCGAATCGGAGCACAGGAACACGCGGGAGTTTATATTTAGCGTCATGTTTACGCTGTATTTTTGAAAGCACAGGGACTCCAAGAACGCAGCAGGAATGACGGACAGGAATCACAGACACACGCCTGACATTCACACTGCAGTTAAGAAGAGCGTGTTCCGTTACGCAACATGCCAGCTAAAGCGACGCTGCTGTGTTTATCGGTGACGATCAACAAGTCGCTGAAGATTCAGTAACAAGCAGCAACACTCAAACACACTGACAAACACTCATCTGTGACACATGGACGGTTCAGGGCGAGACGAGCTGTCTGACTGACCAATGACAGACAAGGAAGTGGTTAAAAAAAAACATTTAGCAACCCCTCAGAACACCCTAGTAACCTCACAGCAACAAAAATATTTTACAACCCCCTTAGCAACCCTAGTAACCAGAATTTTCTGCAACCAACCTAGCAACTTCTCAGAACACCCAAGCAGCCCCTTAGCAACCACTCATAACACTGTAGCAACCACACAGCAACCACTCAGAACACTCTAGTAAACCCCTAGCAACCAGATTTTTCACAACTGCCCTAGCATCCTCATATCAACTACTCAAGAAACCCCTTAGCAAACACTCACAACACCCTAGTAACCAGAATTTTCTACAATCACCCTAATAACCACTCAGGACACCCTAGTAATCCCATAGCAACCACTCAGAACGTCCTAGCAACAATAATTTTCTGCAACAACCCTAGCAACCCCATCGCAACTACTCAGAACACCCAAGCAACCCCATAGTAACCACTCAGAACATCCTAGCAACCAGAATTTTCTGCAAGCACCCTAGCAACCATTCAAAACACCCTAGCATCCCCTTAGCAACCTCTCGAGAAAATGAGTAACCAGAATTTTCTGCAACCACCCTAGTAACCACTCAGGACACCCTAGCAACCACTCAGAACATCCTAGAGACCTGAATGTTCTGCAATCACCCTAGCAGCCCCATAGCAACTACTCAGAACACCCAAGCAACCCCTTAGCAACCACTCACAACACCCTAGTAACACTATAGCAACCAGAATTTTCTGCAACCACCCTAGTGACCATTCAAAACACCCTAGCATCCCCTTAGCAACCTCTCAAGAAAACGAGTAACACTAGCAACCAGAATTTGTTATTTTTTAACCACTCAGAACACCAGAATAACTCCACTGCAAACACTCAGAACATCCTAGCGACTCTCTAGCAACCATAATTTTCTGCAACCACCCTAGCAACCCCTCAGAACCCCACAGTGACCCCATAGCAACCACTCAAACATCCAAGCAATGAGAATTTTCTGCAGTAACCCCGCACAGCAACCACTCAGAACATCCTAGAGACCTGATTGTTCTGCAATCACCCTAGCAACCCCATAGCAACTACTCAGAACACCCAAGCAACCCCATAGTAACCACTCAGAACATCCTAGCAACCAGAATTTTCTGCAAGCACCCTAGCAACCATTCAAAACACCCTAGCATCCCCTTAGCAACCTCTCGAGAAAATGAGTAACCAGAATTTTCTGCAACCACCCTAGTAACCACTCAGGACACCCTAGCAACCACTCAGAACATCCTAGAGACCTGAATGTTCTGCAATCACCCTAGCAGCCCCATAGCAACTACTCAGAACACCCAAGCAACCCCTTAGCAACCACTCACAACACCCTAGTAACACTATAGCAACCAGAATTTTCTGCAACCACCCTAGTGACCATTCAAAACACCCTAGCATCCCCTTAGCAACCTCTCAAGAAAACGAGTAACACTAGCAACCAGAATTTGTTATTTTTTAACCACTCAGAACACCCGAATAACTCCACTGCGACTCCACTGCGACTCGAACATCCTAGCGACTCTCTAGCAACCATAATTTTCTGCAACCACCCTAGCAACCCCTCAGTTTTTGAGTTTTCTGCACTCAAACATCCAAGCAATGAGAATTTTCTGCAGTAACCCCGCACAGCAACCACTCAGAGCACCCTAGCAACTGTTCAGCACTGCTTCATAAGGGCCTGATGTGTGAGTGGTTTGTAATCTCTCTTCAGAGGCGTGACAGTGATGGAAACCATCGGCGGATTCTGGATAGCAGCCGTGGAAAACCGCAGGAATAGCTGCGACTGCATTCTGTCAGACTGACTCCCTGAACTTTAACGGCCTGGTGCAGAAATGTAGGTCAGACTGAACCGCAGGAACAAAACGAGCGAACGGCCCTCCAGATCCGCTCAACATCCCAGAACAAAATAAGAGATGCTGATGTTTCTTTCCTATTCTCTGAGAAACAGATGAAACCCTCATGAATAATGATGAAGAGCTACAGTGGCCGTGCTGTGATTATATGCGCAACTACAATGAAAATCACTCTGGAACTGAAAGTACGAGCGCTTGAACACAGGTGGCTAAAAATAGCTGAAGAAAAACATACCAATGAGTTCCACACGGATGAATGCATGCCGACTTAAAAACGAATGGATTTGAATATAAAAAACACTTAAAGGGGCAGAATGCATTAAAAGGGACAAAAATAAACAGCAACATTAATTAAAAAGTCTCATCTTGACTTATTTGGCTCACATTCTGCTCTGTATGTTCACATGAAATACTTCTGTTAGCTGCCTTCTTTCTTCATATCTGAAAACGATTTTGATGCAAATACATTGATATCTGTTCATAAATTCAGAAGGGCAGCTTACAGTTCACTCACTTTCTGGAATATTTCAGGAATTTCCCTTCAGGGAGCAATAAAACGCATCCATATATCCAGTCAGAAACACACTGAGCTGTGAAATACGCACATTTCTGAAAGCCTTTACACCAAATCCTCCGTCGCTCTCAACAAGTGTGTAAAACCTGTCCAAACAGAAGACCCCGGAGACATACGACCCGTCCTGAAACCCATTAACTATGCACAGATGGGTTAAACCTTCTTAAAGGCTTAACTTCCACCCCATCGAAACGAACGGAGAGGCAGTCTGAGCCGTCTGTGAGCAGATAACACAGAGTTCAAGGGTTTGTTTGAGTTAATTCCCTTATTATTCAATCTCACATTGAGCTTCACAAGAATGACCGACTGCATACTGTAAATAAACAAAACACTGGTTATTACTTCAAAACTAATAATTACACACCACCGGTCAAAAGCTTGGAATAGATTTTCTTCTGCTCACCAAGGCTGCATTTATTTAATCAAAAATACACTGTGAAATAGTATTATAATTTAAAATATCTGCTTTCTATGTGAATCTCTGCTAAAATGTAATTTATTTTTGTGATCAAAGCTGAATTTTCAGCATCATTACTCATTAGAAACCATTCAAAAGTTTAGAGTAAGATTTGTAATACTTTTTAGCCTATATATTCATCAAGGATGCATTAAATTTATCAAAAGTGACAGTAAAGACTTTATAATGTTACAGAAATAAATGCTGTTCTTTTGAACTTTCTGTTCATCTGTGAATCCTGAAAAATGAAATGCATCACAGTTTCCACAAAAATATTAACTGTTTTCAACATTGATAATAATCAGAAATGTTTCTCGAGCAGCAGATCAGCATATTATACTGATTTCTGAAGATCATGTGACACTGAAGACTGGAGGAATGATGCTGAAAATACAGCTGCACATCACAGAAATACATTACAGTTTAACACATATTCACATAGAAAACAGCTGTTTTAGATTATAATAATATTTCACAGTTTATCTGTATTTTTGATCGAATAAACGTAGCCTTGTTGAGCAGCAGATTATGAAAAGTATAACTTATAGGCTAAACATTCCAGTCTACAGAACCCAACTCATATGAGGTGTCTGTGGTGTAGTGGTTAAAAATCTGTGCTGGTAATCAGAAGGGTGAAGGTCGAGTCATAAACTACCATCATTAAGCGGGAAACTTACTTCAACCTGCAATAAACATACTGCAAATCAAGTTATACAACACATTTCTGAAGAAACTTTGCCCACACACACACTCTCACACTCTCACACACACACGCTCACACTCACACACACACACACACTCACACACACACACACAC
>NW_015505560.1:284766-286096 GCF_001515645.1 Sinocyclocheilus grahami | reverse complement strand
GCGCACACACACACACGCACACACACACACACACACACACACACACACACGCACACACGCAGACACGCTCACACTCACTCACACACTCGCACACACACACACTCACACACTCACACTCACACACTCGCACACACTCGCACACTCACGCACACTCACACACACACACACGCACGCGCACGCACGCGCACGCGCGCAGACACGCTCACAACAAGAAGCATGATGTAAACACTGTCTCTCTGTCAAATCGACAAAGTCGTCTGCACTACGGCTGCTTTTACTGTAACGTTACCTGAAGCTCTAGTTTTGTCACACTGCATTAAAGTGTAAACAAGGTGTAAATGCAATCATGACGTCATAAGGCAACAAATAACTGATTTTAATTAGGATAATGAATTACAACACAAAACGCCTGAACGTTACCGTACGCGCCACGGCGGCTCCGCGCTCCTCTCTCACCGACAGCGGAGCGTCCGACAGCGGCCACAGCGGCCGGGAGTCTCCGCTCTCTGCGGCACCAGCGGCCGGAGGATTCAAACTCACGTCAACGTCAGCACGCACTGTGCGTCACTGTGCGTCACAGCAGAGAGCGCCAGATCACACGAACAGCTGTGACGCAGGAGGAATAGTCTAAAACATCTGCCAGCATATTACGAGCAAAGATGTTTTTATACATTTAAATAAAAAAAATTATTCTGGTGAACCCTATTAAATTATTTGGCAAATTTCATATACATAAAAGCAAAAGGAGTAACTCAACATTATTATTATACAATTAAAATGATAAAATTATTATATAAAAATATTCTAAACCATATTTTTTCTTGACTCTCTTAAAGCTACTGATAAAAAAAAACTAGAATTATCTATTAGCTACAGATTTACAGTTAATTGAAATGTAAAACCCTGAAATGCTGTCTCTATTTATTTATTGTGCTCAATTAATTTTATTGTAATTTACTCATTTATTTACTTGAAATGAAATGTAATTTATTTATTAATCAATCATTTTATTTATTTTAATTAATTAAAATTTTATTTTAAGCAAAAGGAGTAACATTGGTATTATTATTATTATTATACAATTAAAACGATAAAATTATTATATACAAATATTTTAAACCATGTTTTAAGGTCGAAATATTTTTTCTTCACGCTCTTAAAAATAATTATTTATTAGCTACAGATTTAAAGTTAATTGAAATGTAAAACCTTGAATTGCTGTCTCTATTCATTTTTATATATATTTTATTTTTATTCAATTTACTTAGTTTTTGTAACCCCCTATAATAACATATCTTTTACTTGGATGTCTTGTTTATCTTGTTTTGTG
>NW_015505560.1:283153-283819 GCF_001515645.1 Sinocyclocheilus grahami | reverse complement strand
TATGTCAGTATCTGCTGCACTGTTAGAAAGATCTCACTGATTTATAATCACAAGCAGCAGGATTACATCATATAAATATCAGCATCTGCAACAAATTCATATTTTTGCTGAGTTTGAGTCTCTGAATAAAATTGAGCTTCATATTCTCACTAAGCCATAAAAGCCCGATGGAGCAAATATGATGCAAAACATAAAAGACATATGCACTTTTTTTTAACTTTTTAAGTATTTTGTCTAAATGTTCAATAAACTGTTGATAACCACTTTCGCTCTCCAGTCTTTGAAAACCATATAGAAGTGAAATGAGTTTGATGTTTCATAACGACAAAGAACGCTGCTGATTCAGAGACGAGATTAAAATCCAAACAATTGTTAAAAACAATCAGCTAAACGGAAAGAGAGAGACAAAATACTTTTACAATATATGAATCAGATGTTTTACAAATGAGAAAGAGCACATGCTGTTTATCGTGGAGGAGCAAAACTATTACTGTTGAATAAACAAGAGAAGTAGACAAGTAAGAGCAGAAGTGGAAATGTTAGAAAATAGAAGAAATTAATTAAGTGCCTGATACATAGAAAGAGAAATAAATACTGAAAAGACACTGAAAGACAATGGGAATAGATGAGTTTGTTTCTTCATCAGGTTTGGAGAAATGTAGCATT
>NW_015505560.1:278272-283143 GCF_001515645.1 Sinocyclocheilus grahami | reverse complement strand
AATAACATATCTTTTACTTGGATGTCTTGTTTATCTTGTTTTGTGACAATTTGTAATTTTTTTAATAAAATTATTAAAACATATTAAATATTGTTATGACACAATTTTCAAATTAAACAGACGCTCAAGCTAAATTAACACGCAGCCAAAAAGCTCATTCAAATATATAAGCAATATGAAGACATGCCATGATTTTAATTCCAAAAATTCTTTTTTTTTTACTCTATTTATTTGTGTTTCTCAAATACTGATCTTTTCTCTGTTAATCATGTTTTGACATTATTCGTGTGTTAATACGTCCTGTGGTCCCTGTATACACATGCAACAGCGCTAACTTCAGATCTGTAATGCACACGCATGAAGCGTCTGTGTTAAAGTCCTGGTGGTCCTGGTGGTCCTGAGGTCTGTTTAACGGCACGCTTTAAAGCTTCACACAAACCTCAGCTCGCGTTCGGCTCTATAGCTCTATATACACGGATGTGCGTGCCTCTAATGTTCCTTTACTCGGCTTTTAACAGATGGAGGCTCCCTGTTTTCAGATTTAAAGGCATTAAACTAAATCTGCTAAAGTATTAACATGCCGAAGCATTTGCTCATCACTGTGGCTATTTGTAGTTTTTTCAATAAGACAATTGAGAGCAAGAACAACAGTTTAACCCTATAAAGCCTGCTATATTGTATTTGATACACACAGGCCTCTAAATGTCGCACTCGATCTCTTGCATGTTTTATCCAGTCAAAGCTCTTTTAGTGTAACTGGAGCTGGAGCTTCTCGAGTCAAATCTTGACTGGTTTTGATCAAGTAAGCGTCAGAATAAGTGCAGTAATATCTCCAGATGAACACTTACTACACTGAAGCAGCTCAGCTTTACTTGATTCTCCATCAATCATGTTTTAGAGTCTCAAATCTGATCCTCAGGATCTTTTGAGGAGCGTTTGTTTCCAGAAGCTTTACGTTCACTGTTCCTCAGCGGAGGAATGATCTTCACAAGCCTCCAGAACATCTCACATCTTCTGAGGAGCACTCTCTCACACACACACACACACACACAGTGAAACTGAAGGGAGATCTGTATCTGTAACTCAACTAACGGATGGCAGCGCACCAAAATAACAGACGAGTTTGCACTCGCTGGAAAGCGGTTCCTCCCTCGCCCTGAGCTGGAGGACAGTTACAGATTCTCTCTTTTATTTCTCTGGAACTCAACATGAAAACCAAAACCGACTCGTCACGTAATACTGTACTGATTCTAGCTTGCTTCCTAATCCGGTTGTCTAATAAACTTGCCATTGTTGTTGGCTCTCTGACTAATTATTTTTGTTCCTCGTTTGTAAGTCACTTTGGATAAAAGCATCTGCTGGATGCATAAATGTAAAAAAATGTATATCAAAAGATATAAATTAGGCATTTGACAGAAAGAGAAAATTAAGTTGTTTTTTTAACACGGAGCATTATTTTCATGACAATCATGCACCACATTTGTGAAGTGCATACTATAGTAAAGCAAAAAAAAAGTAAATACTGTAATGCATCATAACTGTACTGTCAATGTAAAATAACAAAATGGAAAACAGACATACTAATGAGAATTTGGGAGTTGCATTATTTTCAAGATAATTAAACAAAGCAAAAAGATCTTAAAGCTGTAAAACAGGCTTCAATTTCTGTATGCAAAATACATTTCAATACAATTTAGCATTGTATATTATAAATATTGTTGGCTCTTTGACAAATAGTTTTTATTTCTCTTTTGTAAGTTGCTCTGGATAAAAGCATCCGATTCTGCTAAATGCATAAATGTAATTCATGTTCACGGTCTTATTGTGAACGATTCATCAACGCATATAATTCTGATCAATTATATGCATTGATATTAAAGCAATATCAGTTCAAGTTCATGCTAATTAAGCGATTAAATGAAATCAATGAACGGGGCTTTTGTGCCAGAAAATGCGACTCATATGAAATAAAAATATATGATATAATCAAATTAAAGTTTTAAACATATGCTGACTCCTAGAGTCAGTTAGTTACTTAGTAGCTATTAGTTAGTTAGTTAGTTGCACATTCTACATATTTGCATGACATACAGTTTTAGATGTTGCATAAGCAAAAAGTAACGTACAGTAGTCAGACACTTACAGACTACATCAAAAATCCTGAATAAACATCTGCTTCAGTTAGTTATAAAGGCTGAGGAAGCATTAAAGCCACACACCTTGCCCCTTATTTCAGATCGATCGTTACACAGCTTATTTCCATATTCATGTTTTTATCTCATGCAATTTGAAAGTTAATGCGGAGGACCAAAATAATATCACAAAAGCTCAAGGTCATATTTCACACAAATCCAAAGAAAGAAATGAGACGTTATATATTTGCATAAAGAAAACAAATCCTATTTTAAGATTCTTTTTTTTACATTTCAGATATTATTTTCATGACAATTAAGCAGACTTACTACTAGCGTAAATCTCATACTCATTACTTCAGAATAGAGTATCATAACTGGAATATAAAATAAACATATTAATGAGAATTTGGAATTACGTTATTTTCATAACAATTAAACAACGCAAATAAATCCTAAAGCTCTAAAACAGGCTTCAATTCCTTTGTGCAAAATATAATTTCTTATATATATATATATATATTTATATTTAACTTTTTGTAATTTTTATTTGTGCTTTATATATATATATATATTGCAAAACTAACAAATTACTATAAAAAGATTTTGCAAAATATAATTTCTTTACATAAAATAAATATATATATACACACACACATTATATATATATATATATATATATATATTAAAAAAGCTAAACTAAAACTAAATATTTATGTTTCTAAATCTCACTATAACACTGTAAATGTACAACTACTTTAATACAACTTAGTTTTTCTACATCGAAATTCCACGTTTAATTATATTCCATTTTTTATAACTGAAATGTAATCAGTCAATTTCAGAGTGAAATTCTTTTTACGTAAATTTTTTCATGTACTCGTCAAAGTAAACAGCCAGGACAGCTACATATAAAGTGTGAAAGTCGTAGTTCACGATTTATAACCCTGTTGCACCTTGACTCCAGGTTTCTCAGGAGTGAAATCTTCAGGTCAGCGTGTAAAAGCATGTGATATTGTGTGATATGAACCAGCATCACGACCAGCAGCAGCTCACAGACTCATCAGAGATCAGTCCCACGCTCTTACAGCTGTTTTTAAGACTACATCCCACTATAAATACCCAGCGATAGAGAGGCTCTTGACCTCCAGGGCGGCTTGTCTTTATATGGGCAAAAGAAGCGTCACAATCTGAGGCGTCTCATCAGACCTTCGACTGAACACAAGACGTTATCTGGAGCGCGTCGCACTTCTGCTGAGCTTCACATTAAACTCACGTGGACCAGCTTTCAGGAACTCGGATTGAAAAAGTGCAAAACGAGCATGAATAAGCGCGAGCAAAGTCTACGAGGCCAGCTGAACGCGGCGGAAAAACAGCCTGGAGGAGCTCAGACCTTTGAGCGGCTCCTTATCAGCCGATAAACAGCCAGAAATGAGCTGAAGTCACACCCACGTGACCTCTGACCCCGAGAGCTGACCGTCAGCAGCATCACAGAAGACAGAACATCTGCTACAAAGTTATTCTGTTGCGCAGCGTCTTAATGGAAAACACTACATTTAAGGGAATGGAGATTAATTGTGAACAAACATTCTCAAGATCTAACAAACATGTGGAAAGCATTTCCTGAGCCATTAATAGTAAATTAATATCATGATAATATTATATATATATTTGGCCATATCTCTACATAGAACGGTAACATACATAACGGTTAAGAAAAAACTAAGAAACATAATTATTTCAATGAAAAAACACCCAATGTGAAGTTTAAGTTTTTACTGTAAATTATATGATGACTTGTTATTTTCACTAACAAAAACTGTAAATTTAACAGTATTTTCCTGTAAAATTGCATTGAGTGTCCCGTTGGATTGACTGTATTATAGTTTTCAGGGAACTTGCGGTTAACCAATTAACAGGGTTTTAACTTGGCATTTATTATGACAAAGTGGTCAAAGGTTAATAATGTCATTAAAAAAAACTGTAAAAAAAAAATTGTAAAATGCTGTAGAAACGAGTTGAAATTCTTCTTATTATTCCCGTATCTGCCGGTTTATCAGACATAAACTCTGCTACAGTAACGAAAACCCTCAGACGACTGCAAATCAATCTCCTCCCCGACGCTTACAGAGAGCAGCGCTATCAGAGGCAGACAGTCTCTATCAAACGCTGTGAACCGTACAAAGCTTCTCACGTGTTTCCCAACTAACAGCGTCTGTAAGAGCCAAAAATCCAATTGACATCAGCAAAAAATCACTTCCTCTTTCCGTCTCAGTCACACAGAAATGACTCAAACACTCGTGAGTCTGCAGCGTTAAACTCACAGTCAGCACACGCTATCATCTCATATAAAGCAAATCATCCTGCATGACGCCAGCTTTCACGGCAAAGTATTTTCTCCCATAGAGAGTTTGAAAAAAGCAAGAATCACAACAATACAAACTTTGATTCGAGGCAAAAAAGTATATGAAAGTCAGACGAAAAAAGACAATCACATGAAGCACTGCCAATGACAATCAACTTAAAAACAATGGAGAAATATACAAGTATGCATTTAACTTTATTCCAATATATATATATATTGTATTTTATTTATATGCATAAGTATGGCATTGATGGCATAGCGAGTGTTTTGTGACACTTTACACACACACACACAGATATACATACACACACACACACTCACATACACACACACACACACACACACATACATACACACACACACATACATACACA
>NW_015505560.1:275634-278122 GCF_001515645.1 Sinocyclocheilus grahami | reverse complement strand
CACACACACACACACACACACACACACACACACACACACACACACACACACACACACACACATGCTCACACACACACACATATATACATATATATATATATAAAATAAATTTTACGTTCATTCCAAAACATGCATACAAAATATATAACAAATTTTGTGTTTTTTTGGCACAATTTCCTGGCCGCGACTCTCTGATCGGTGGATTTTCTGTACATTATTCTGGGTAATGTAGTTTTTCGCCACGAATTCACTATTTAACATGATTATTTAAAAAATAATAGCTTCAGCAAAAGCATATTCCATTAATTAACAACCTCTGAAATCACACCAGTTCTGTCTTTAACTGTTAATAAGTTATCGTTCAAAATCAGTTTCCCTACGGAGAAAACGAATGGAGATTTTCCCTCCAGAACGGGCTTCTGTGCTCTATTAGTGATAGATTGATAAAGCATCAGCCTGGCCAATGAGCTGCCTGATATTTGACCGTTTTGAGACCATCGGCTTTGGCTAACAGCATGCATTTTTCATTTAATTTCCGCATATCACTCGTGATATTAGCTGAAATCATAAAACCAGGGGCAGACTTACTCATTAGGCAAAGGTAGGCGACCGCCTTGGGCCCCCAAAAGCTAAGGGCCCCCTAAAACGCTTTATCATTTATTTTGTTTTTGTGAAAACCTGTATCTCAGCTGTAAATCAGTTGCTATTTCGTAGTCTACAGCATGAAAGAAAGCCATTATAACATGTACATGACAAATGTAGAAGCATTGGACACAACTATGGGGCACCATTGAGCAGCAGCAAGCATCACAACAAAAAAGAAACCTCAAGGTTGATCTAGAAAATTGTGTGCAAATGTATAGGGCCCCATTCCTATATCTTGCCTGGGGCCCCCAGTTCACTAAATCCACCCCTGCACAAAACCCATAGCTGTGCTTTTCATGTCAAAGTGAATCTGAAACAGCTCCTGCAGTATAATTTGGGAATTTCGGCAGATTTGGGGGTTTTGGGGGTTCCTGTGCTGGAAAATACATCAAAGGAGCTTTTTTTTTGGAAACCTCCCAAATGTCAAAGATATCCGCTGACCACAGGCCGGTGAAAGAGTGTTTCTTTTGGAAAGTGACTCACCAGCGGCGGCACAGATCCACATCCACATCCACGACGAGCCCATATTCCAGAAAAAGAGGAAAAAGAAAGAGTCAGCATGTACACGAGTGACCAAGACCTCAAGCAGCTGCAGCATTAGACATCTACAATGCTTTTGGAAAGTTGGCATGTCCAGCAATGCAACATGATTTATAGCATCAAAAACAACATGTTGATGATTTATTATGCACACGCTGTTATGAGCTCATATTAATTGAGACTACATGAAAATCAAAGGAATAATATACACCTAAAGTCATTTATTATTACACCACGTGACTGTTTAAAATGCCCTGGCAATTAAAAATGTTGAAAACAAAACCTTTAAGATTTTCATGTCAGATTAATGCCCACCTCTCAATAAATTTGCATGTGCCAACATCATATTTTTTTGTGTTCAAAAACAACAAATCCATTATATTTGACGATTCTAGTCATCTGGAAGAGCAACAGCAGAAGTTAAACTTTTTTGGATTAGCTACTGAGTTTCCAAAGTCACATGATATTTACATCATGGCATCATGTATGTAATTATTTCTCAAAAGCGTTAGTAGACTACGTGACTGTGGGGAAATCACCTGACTCAGACGATCCTTTAACAGGAGAGGTGTTGAGCTCCAGACACACGCGCTGTAGGGACTCGAGAAGCAAAAGAGCGTCTCACCTGAAGAGCCACTTTCATTCGCAAGCTTGCTTGGGCGGAGGCTGGTGCGGGAAGGCCACGCCCCCACCTCCTGCTATTGGTTCGCTGTCGTCTTAGCCACGCCCCAATGTAATCCCCTCCTCCCTGGCGTCATATCGGTGTGAATTCTGTTTTTATTTAGTTTTATTTTACATGTAAATATATACTTGATTAATATTTATATATATATATATATACATTTACATTATAATTTAATAATTATTATTGTATCAAATTTATTTTATTAAAAAACAAGAAACATACAAACAATAGCATATTTGGCGGTTCCATATATATATCATTCAGTGTATTAATCTTGTCAGGCGTATTTACAACAAAAATAAATTTATGACATATTAAAAGACTAATTACTTTCACCCCAAATACTAATTAGTTGTTATTTTACATTTTTTAAATGTGCCACGATCCTAGGTTTTGGCCAGTTGTCAGGAAGAATTTTTACTCATTTAAAACACAAGTGTCTGTGTGTCTGTGTGTTTAATATGCTCCCTTGTTCTTTTATATATTTTAATATGTACACGTCAGAATAAGCATGTCGTTTGAATTTTTACATAAATATTGTGTTACACTGAATAACAATGTAACATTATTTCAACCAATGAAAGTGTTTGTGTGTGTGTGTCTGTGTGAGAGAGAGAG
>NW_015505560.1:258917-275514 GCF_001515645.1 Sinocyclocheilus grahami | reverse complement strand
GTTTTGGAACTGTAAACTTAACACTAACATTTCTGTGTGTGTCAGTGTGTGTGTGTGTGTGTGTATAGTATATTCGTTTTGGAACTTTAAACTTAACACTAACATTTCTGTGTGTATCAGTGTGTGTGTGTGTGTATGTGTGTGTATAGTATATTCGTTTTGGAACTGTAAACTTAACACTAACATTTCTGTGTGTGTCAGTGTGTGTGTGTCAGTGTGTGTGTCAGTGGGTGTGTGTGTGTGTGTGAGTGTGAGTGTGTGAGTGTGTCAGTGTGTGTGTGTGAGTGTGAGTGTGTGTGAGTGTGTGTGTCAGTGGGTGTGTGTGTGTGTGTGAGTGTGAGTGTGTGTTTGTGTGTGTGTATCTGTGTTTTATACACCAAGATAAGAGATGATTATAGATAATAAGATAATCTTTTTGTTGTTCACCTGACGCGACCTGATGCCACACACAACATCAAGTGAAGCTCAAGGTTCATAAACTAAAGTCATTAGATCAGTTTAAGTATAGTTTTGTTTAAATATCATTCTGAGGAGTGATGAACAACTTCTCACCCACTATTCATCTATTCTGAAATAAGAAAGTAAATATGTTGTTATTATGCAAAATAAATAGTTACATGAAAATGTAAATAAAGTTAATATTAAAGTTTACAATCGTCACTAACCACGATTGTCCACTAGATGTCAGTATAAATCTATTTCTAACACATTGATCCTCGATCAGAATCAAAGCAGGACAATGTTAACTCATAAAGAACTTTATTTTGATGTAGCAGCTAAAACTAAAACAGCTACAAAACCCAGAATCAGAACAAACTCTCAAAACTCCCGACAAAGTGTCTGAAACAGTGAATCTACACACCTGAGTCCTCAGCTAGATCACTTATTGCTCTTTGTGTAGCCTGCATCAACATCTGCTCACTACAGATGAGTGAAAGTACAAAAACAGCATGTGCAAAGTTGCATAATGTGAGCTATGTGTGTGTTTATCACATCTGAACACATGAACATCAGTGCAGTCCTGCACGGACAAGAGACTTTACTCCAGACTCAGGATCTAGTCGTGATTACGGCAAACGTGGAGGTCATTTTATAATAAACATATAAAACCTTCTAATAGATATACAGTGAATTTTGGAGTCTAAATACACAAGTTATAGAGTAGATCAGAGCGACACGAAACAGTTTGTCCAAAGGCACGACGCTTTTCTACATCAGGAATCGAATGATTAACTAAGACTAAGACATACAGCAGAGTACATTACACACGCACTGTAAGAACACTGGAGCCAGTTAAACTAGAAAAGATAAAGAAAAAAAGAGAAAACGAAATTAAATGACAGAAAAAATTAAGCAATAGAAAATAAAATGAAAACATTTTTTTTAAAATAAGAACAATAAGAGAAAAAAGAAAAGTGAAACAAATTTTAATATACAAATATAAATATAAAGAAAATAAAGAAAAATAAAGAAAAAAGAGAGAAAAGGAAAAAGAAAAATAAGAAAACAATCAAAAAAATTAAAGAAACTAAATGAAAGAAAAACAATAAGAAAGAAACAAAAGACAAAAGAAAAGTGAAAGAAAAATTTAAATAAAGAAAAAGACAGAAATTAAATGAAAGAAAAACAATAAAAAAAGAAAAGGAAAAATTTTAAAGAAAAGAAAGAAAAAGGAAGGAATGAAAGAAATAAATGAAAGAAAAGAAAAAGCAAGAAAACAATAAAAAAGTAAAGGAAAAAATAAACTAAAGAGAAAAGAAAAAGAAAATGAAAATGAAAGAATGAATGAATGAAAAAAAGAAAAAAGAAAGAAAAAAAGAAAGAATGAAAGAAAGAAAAAAGAAAGAAAGAATGAATGAAAAAAGAAAGAAAAAAGAAAGAAAGAAAAAAGAAAGAATGAAAGAAAGAAAAAAGAAAGAATGAAAGAAAGACAGACAGAAAGACAGACAGAAAGACAGACAGAAAGTTGGAAATCTTTGCTGCATGAACTGTAGCAGAAAGGATCTGCAGGAAGGTTAGAGTCTCAAATCTGATCCTCAGGATCTTTTGAGGAGCGTTTGTTTCCAGAAGCTTTACTTTCACTGTTCCTCAGCGGAGGAATGATCTTCACAAGCCTCCAGAACATCTCACATCTTCTGAGGAGCCTTTATTTCTTCAGCTCTCCATCACTGCATTATATGTTTGGAGCATTTCAGTCTCATCTTATTATTACTGGAGATATAGAGCCACGGCTGATATTTAGATCATTGTATGTCAGTATCTGCTGCACTGTCACAAGCAGCACATCACAAGCAGCAGAATTACATCATATAAATATCAGCATCTGCACCAATCTCATACTTCTGCTCTCTGAATAAAAAAGAGCCTCATATTCTCAAAACATAACCGCATATGCAAACAATTGTTTTCTAAAGGTTCAGTTAAGACTATTAAGTCAGGCTTTACAGGGTTTTTGGGGGTTGAGTTTATCACAAATGTGACAATGACGCAGTGTGTTTATGCAGACGTGTCTGAGCGTTCTCCTCTCTTTCTGCGTCGGGCGTCTCGAACGAATCTCCTTCCAGATCAGCCAGTTTAATGTAGCCCTTACTGCCCGATCGCTCCAATCTGGGACAGCTGAACCTGCGCGAGCTCTCGTCCAAACACCTGTCGCCCGAATCCGTCAGCACACTCAGAGACAGGTGCGACCCCGCGACCTGCACCATGTTGAGCTTTGAATCCTGGGAAAGCGACATCCGCGTCCTTGAGACCTCCGCTTTGGTTTCCACCGCTGCGCCGCAACTCTTCCGCCGCGCCAGCTCGTTCTCCTGCATGTCGCAGTTGTTGAGTTTGATGACGGGGAGCGTGAAGGCCTCCTCGGCTCCGTGATATATGCTAGAAATCGTGTCGGTGAACGACTGGCGCTTCGCAAACACACTGTATCTTCTCGTGCACAATGTGTGTCTGTAGTTTCGCGGAGACGTGGGTTTATCGCTCTTCGATTGCATGATGAGGCCGTTGAACGGGACGCAGTCTTTGGCGCGCAAACTGTGAATGTCGATGACCGTGGAGTAAATGTCTCGCAGGTTGATTATTTTGGTTTTCTTATCGCGGTCCTCGTGGAGAACCGCGTTGGCACAGATGAACAGGAAAATCCCGATGCCCATCACTAACGGTCCGAAGACTTTGAGGTCATCCGAGTATAAGTAACCAGCAAACAGGCTTTTGAAGAAGCCAGATGAGGTGTTCGCGCCGTCCAGCTCGTTTGACTTCACTAACTCGTTATTGCTTGTGAGGTTCTCCTCTTTTATTCGTCGCATGAATTTCTCGTTGTTTGCTCTGGGCCAGTATCCCAGTACGGTTATGGCGACGCCGATCATCAGGATTAAAAGCCCCAGCGCCGCCACCAGCCCAGAGACGGAGCACAGCTTCACTTTGCCCTTCACCACCACCACGTCGTTCTTGCGCTTCTTCGTGGCTTTCCTCTTCTTCTTGTTCTCCGCGCGGTTCTTGGTTCGCAGCGAGTCCTGGCGCCGGGAAATCCTCAGCAGCCCGCCGGTAGCGATCATCCTGCCTATTGGTTCACGGGGCTGTCAATCATTCTGTGGGCGGGACAGAAAGAAGAACTCGTCTAGAATCCAAGCCTACAAGAAAAATCACAAATGAGATCAAAAATGATTTTCCACTACAGATAACACTGATTAAGATACATTTACTTCAATTACTTTGGGTTTTTTTTTCAGAACAATTTATCAAAAGGAAGTAAGTTCATTGTTAAAAAAGGAAAACAAATATATACAGTGGGGCAAAAAAGTATTTAGTCAGCCACCAATTGTGCAAGTTCTCCCACTTAAAAAGATGAGAGAGGCCTGTAATTTTCATCATAGGTATACCTCAACTATGAGAGACAAAATGAGAAAAAAAATCCAGAAAATCACATTGTAGGATTTTTAAAGAATTAATTGGTAAATTCCTCGGTAAAATAAGTATTTGGTCACCTACAAACAAGCAAGATTTCTGGCTCTCACAGACCTGTAACTTCTTCTTTAAGAGGCTCCTCTGTCCTCCACTCGTTACCTGTATTAATGGCATCTGTTTGAACTCGTTATCAGTATAAAAGACACCTGTCCACAACCTCAAACAGGCACACTCCAAACTCCACCATGGCCAAGACCAAAGAGCTGTCAAAGGACACCAGAAACAAAATTGTAGACCTGCACCAGGCTGGGAAGACTGAATCTGCAATAGGTAAGCAGCTTGGTGTGAATAAATCAACTGTGGGAGCAATTATTAGAAAATGGAAGACATGCAAGACCACTGATAATCTCCCTCGATCTGGGGCTCCACGCAAGATCTCACCCCGTGGGGTCAAAATGATCACAAGAACTGTGAGCAAAAATCCCAGAACCACACGGGGGGATCTAGTGAATGACCTGCAGAGAGCTGGGACCAAAGTAACAAAGGCTACATCAGTAACACACTGCGCTGCCAGGGACTCAAATCCTGCAGTGCCAGATGTGTCCCCCTGCTTAAGCCAGTACATGTCCAGGCCCGTTTGAAGTTTGCTAGAGAGCATTTGGATGATCTAGAAGAGGATTGGGAGAATGTCATATGGTCAGATGAAACCAAAATAGAACTTTTTGGTAAAAACTCAACTTGTCGTGTTTGGAGGAGAAAGAATGCTGAGTTGCATCCAAAGAACACCATACCTACTGTGAAGCATGGGGGTGGAAACATCATGCTTTGGGGCTGTTTTTCTGCAAAGGGACCAGGATGACTGATCCGTGTAAACGAAAGAATGAATGGGGCCATGTATCGTGAGATTTTGAGTGAAAACTTCCTTCCATCAGCAAGGGCATTGAAGATGAAACGTGGTTGGGTCTTTCAGCATGTCAATGATCCCAAACACACCGCCCGGGCAACGAAGTAGTGGCTTCGTAAGAAGCATTTCAAGGTCCTGGAGTGGCCTAGCCAGTCTCCAGATCTCAACCCCATAGAAAATCTTTGGAGGGAGTTGAAAATCCAAAACATTACTGCTCTAGAGGAGATCTGCATGGAGGAATGGGCCAAAATACCAGCAACAGTGTGTGAAAACCTTGTGAAGACTTACAGAAAACGTTTGACCTCTGCCATTGCCAACAAAGGGTATATAACAAATTATTGAGATTACATTTTGTTATTGACCAAATACTTATTTTCCACCATAATTTGCAAATAAATTCTTTAAAAATCCTACAATGTGATTTTCTGGATTTTTTTTCTCATTTTGTCTCTCATAGTTGAGGTATACCTATGATGAAAATTACAGGCCTCTCTCATCTTTTTAAGTGGGAGAACTTGCACAATTGGTGGCTGACTAAATACTTTTTTGCCCCACTGTATATATATAAGAAAAAATGAAGTTAATTCAAAGACAAAACCAGATGATTTTTCTGACCCCACTGACTTTTTTTTTAATGCATTTTCATTTATGACTTTTAACTAAAAGTCATTGTGCATCTCAAGTAAATGTATCTTAATCAGTGTTACTTTAGTATCATTGATATACAATATTTTTATTAATATTTAGAATTAGATTTGATTTAATTCTAGTTTGTTTTAGTAATTTTGTGGTGTGTTTTTGTCATTTCTATTATTGTTTAACATATTTAGTTTTAGTTATTTTAGTACTTCAACTTAAACTGAACAAGAACAAGACAAAATAAGGTGACTTTTTTCGTTTGTTTACATTTTATTTATTTCAGTTATTGTGTTATTTTATTTAAAGTAATCAAAATGTTTAAGGTTTTGTTTTAGACTCAGTTAACTATAATAACTCTGCTCTTGAATTAAGAATCTTTAGATGTTTGTACTAGAAAACAGGACAAAAATACTAAGCAAGAAAATCACTTTTGCAGTGTTAATATTTCAGCAGTGAGATAAAGTGTGATGAAAAAGACCCCAGTATTCTCACATGTGTCTCAAACTGTGCTCACATTTGCCAAAACACAAAAGTCTGCAATATGAACTCAATCAGTTCTCATTATATGATATGAGCTGCTTTCCACATTCATTTTATGGTCCTGTATTCTTACCGGATGAAAACTAGTGACTCATATCAGTTGTAATTAATATTACTTTTTCAAGAGAAACTTCTGAGACAAAGATGAACATAAAAACTGAACTGAAACATACTTGAGATTTAAAAGAGCAACCTCTGAGAAGTAACATCTTCTTGCAAAAGAGCCAGCACAGCTTTTCATTATTTTTGCTCAACACGTTGTTTTTTTAATTACGATCTTTTATTAACACTGCATCTGTTTTTAAGGACACATGCAGTTATTCTCATTTGTTTGTCATATTTAGTCAATGATCATCAATGCCTGAGGCGGATCTCATTGGATTTCATCTGTTTCTCTCTTGTATATCAGCTGATAGCATTACCAGCAGCCGCACTCTAAAAAAAATTCATCCCATTTCAATTAAACATCATCTGTAAATTCTCAGATTTCACATGCACCGCTTCACGAACCCGCTTACACATTCCAATCAAATAATCAATTACAGAGGCAGATGACATCGCCTAATTGCACTGACTAATGTATAATTCACCTTTGCCAGCAGGATTTCAATTTGCCTAATCCCTCAGAATTATGCGTGCCGTACAGTGATGTTTGCACGAATAATTCATGGCGTGAAAGTCTTCAGTAAAACCGTCATGACACATGGCCGGTGGAAATGTCAGCGTCTACGAATGAGAGACGTGAGACAGACCCCCTTCAGAGAACGTCAATGAGGGCCGACGGGGATCGTGACGCTTCACAGACGCTTTCAACATCTCCATACTGAAGCAAAATGACAATAATTAACAACAGCCTGTGGGAAATTAAACCAAATCAGCCACATTAAATATGGAGAACTACATTATAAAACTGCAAAATGCATGTTAAATATATCTAGATATGAGGATATAGGATATATATCATCAGGGGATGAGGAGATACCCCCTGACAATGTAAAGCGCTTTGAGTGCCCAGAAAAGCGCTATATAAATGTAATGAATTATTATTATTATTATTATTATTATTATTATTATCTAGAGATCAGAATTATGCCAGTTGAGTGCCCAGAAAAGCGCTATATAAATGTAATGAATTATTATTATTATTATTATTATTATTATTATTATTATCTAGAGATCAGAATTATGCCAGATTAAAGGAAAATACACAGAACACCAAATCAACTGCATAGCGACGCCCTGGTAACCAACAGAACATTTCAACAACCATATACAGTAGCAACAATCAGAACACCTTAGCAGCTGCATAGCAACACCCTAGCAACCACCCAGAACGTCCCAACAGCCATATACAGTAGCAACACTCAGAACACCTTAGCAGCTGCATAGCAACACTCTAGCAACTACCCAGAACATCCCAACAGCCATATACAGTAGCAACACTCACAACACCAAGCCAACTGCATAGCAACGCCCTAGCAACCACCCAGAACCTCCCAAAAACAACACTCAGAACGCCAAGCCAACTGCATAGCAATGCACTCGCAACCACCAGAACATCCCAGCAGCCACAGGCACACTTTTAAAACCTGTAGATAGAACATCTCAACAACCATATACAGTAGCAATACTCAGAGCACCTTAGCAACTGCACAGCAACACCCTGGCAACTGCCCAGAACATCCAAGCATCCACATCAACACTCAAAAAACCTTACCAACCGCATAGCAATGCCCTGGCAACCACCTATAACACCCAAGCACCAGCATAGCGACGTGTTTAAACCCACTCAGAAAATCATAGCAACCACCCGGTGTATCCTAGCAACAGCATAGCAACACCCTTGCATCATGGCAGTGAGTTTTGCATGGACACACATTACTGTCAGGAATTCAAAGTGACATGAATCATAAACTCTCTGCAGCTGAAGTACTCTCCAGCAGCCACATGCACCGCATCTGTGGATTTACGTCCTGGACTGAGGAAAAACAAACCCAAGGCTTGTCTTAAAATAATGAAAAGGTTGAATACATCGATCAGCAAACAGTCATGAAACTGGCATCTGATCTGTCTCCGCGTGTCCTGATCTCCGTCTCATCCTGCCTGCGCTCGTCTCAGAACAGTAAGCACACACTCCCACACGCTCCACCCAACCCACCATACCGCCGATCCATACGGCTTTAATGCCAACGCCAAACAAACCAAACAATCCCACAACCCTGTTATGAGGCCAGGCATTTTTAGATGTTCTTCACTTCCCCTCCCACCGTCTGAGCTCAAAGAAAACGTCAAGCATCTCAGACTTCAACACATTCGACATGCACTTAAAGATGTGCGGATATAGTTCACACAACCTTACTCCACCACAGGAACCGTTCAGATCAAAAACAGCTCATGAGGACGAGGAAATCATGACAGAACTTGGATTTTTGGCTCATCTTTTCTGCTGCACAGTGAAGGGTAGAAAAGTGCATTGCTGATTACAGATTACATGATTAAAACTGTAGTTAGAAACATAATCTAGGTTCGTTTAGGTAATGTATCCTGACTGCTTTTTGGATTACTTGTTTTAAACGTACCATTAAATGCACCATATTAATAACAAAAAAGCAAAGACAAAAATGGTACAGCATGGACATTTTCGGAAAGTAAACTTTAAAAAAAGGAACAAAAAAAGCGTGAATAATATGCAATCATGTAATCCATAAATAGTAACTGTAATCTGATTACAAGCATTGTATAATAATGTAATATAATCTAATTATGAGTACTCAATTTTATTAATTGTTTTGGACTCTGATTACATAATCCAGCACTGGTGGTGAAGCACCAAAATCCCAGATTACTGACGGACCAATAATACACTAATAATCCTATCTGGCTCTTAATTTGCAGCTCATTTATCACTTACACTCTGCTGCACAGTGAAGGGTAGAAAAGTGCATTGCTGATTACAGATTACATGATTAAAACTGTTGTTAGAAACATAATCTAGGTTCGTTTAGGTAATGTATCCTGACTGCTTTTTGGATTACTTGTTTTAAACGTACCATTAAATGCACCATATTAATAACAAAAAAGCAAAGACAAAAATGGTACAGCATGGACATTTTCGGAAAGTAAACTTTAAAAAAAGGAACAAAAAAAGCGTGAATAATATGCAATCATGTAATCCATAAATAGTAACTGTAATCTGATCCAGCACTGGTGGTGAAGCACCAAAATCCCAGATTACTGACGGACCAATAATACACTAATAATCCTATCTGGCTCTTAATTGGCAGCTCATTTATCACTTACACATCACCTGTTCGTCTAGTATGTGCTGACCTGTGTTAACGCCCAGCTTTAAGGTCACCTTGAGAGATTTTCATTTTTCTTCAGCTGAGCTTGACAATATTAAACTTTACAATGCGTACTCATGCCATTTACTGTAATTATGTCAAGAGGACGTAGATCTTTCGGATCAGTTAATGGTTCAAAATGTTCCTATTCAGCTCAGTGTTCACTTTGCTTTGCAAAACTGCTGAAATGAGATTGTAAGGTATTTACATGAATCGGTCTTTCTAATGTTTTGGAAGAGATTCAGCTAAAAGAGTAAATCATGCATGTGCACAAAGATGAAAAGCAACATGTGCAAAACGTCAAAATTAGGTCTGAAAAATTGTAACAGGACTCTATGAGTTCACAATGCAACAATGAAATAGTATGTCAATAATTCTGTCAATATGAAGCAATGTAACAATCACATGCATCACTTTAGACATTATCATTTCCATTTGGACGCGATTATTTCCTCTCAGACCGCGACATTAGGATGATTTAACAAGTGTTTGACTGAAGTCAAAGGAAGGTTTGGTTGTACTCACCGAAACTGTGTTTGTCCATCAGACAGAGCTCTTCTCCATCACTCTCTCTCGTCCGTGTGTGTGGATCTCTGTCATCTTCTCCAGCTCTGATGCTGCTGCTGAGACTGGGATCTGAAGAGAGCAGCACCTCTTCATCAAGATCGCGTTCATTGTGTGGCCCCGCCCATCGGCCAGAGCAGCGGGTCGCGTACTGCGTACTACTCCCTGCATACTGCATACTGTAGAACAAGAGCTCACTCCCTGCATACTACATACGGTAGAACAAGAGCTCACTCACTGCATACTGCATACTGTAGAACAAGAGCTCACTCACTGCATACTGCATACTGTAGAACAAGAGCTCACTCACTGCATACTGCATACTGTAGAACAAGAGCTCACTCCCTGCATACTACATACGGTAGAACAAGAGCTCACTCACTGCATACTGCATACTGTAGAACAAGAGCTCACTCCCTGCATACTGCATACTGTAGAACAAGAGCTCACTCCCTGCGTACTGCATACTGTAGAACAAGAGCTCACTCCCTGCGTACTGCATACTGTAGAACAAGAGCTCACTCCCTGCGTACTGCATACTGTAGAACAAGAGCTCACTCCCTGCGTACTGCATACTGTAGAACAAGAGCTCACTCCCTGCGTACTGCATACTGTAGAACAAGAGCTCACTCACTGCATACTGCATACTGTAGAACAAGAGCTCACTCCCTGCATACTGCATACTGTAGAACAAGAGCTCACTCCCTGCATACTGCATACTGTAGAACAAGAGCTCGACACTTGACCTCGCTACGTTGCTTGTGTCATTCGAGTGGCGTCTAGTTATCATCTCAAAAATAAAAAAAAATATATTAGGAAAAATAAATTTTATATCAAAATGTGTGAATGATCAAATAATAATAGCAATGTTAAAAATGATGTTCATTACTCACACTGGAAATGTGGCATATATGGCAAATATATCATATCATGATTTTTTTTCAGGCAGGATCACCGTCCACAAAGTTGCAGGTTACTGAATTAAACTAATTTCTCTGTTTAAAAGATATAGCCCTAGTAACAAATAATAACCACCAGAACATCCCAGCAACCATATATAGTATCAATACTCAAAAAAACCTTAGCAACCGCACGGCAACACCCTGGCAACTACCCACAACATCCCAGCAACAAAATACAGAATCAACATTTAGAACACCTTAGCAACCACACGGCAACACCCTGGCAACCACCCAGAACAACCATATAGCAACATTCAGAAAACCTTAGCATCCACACGGCAGCACCCTGGCAACTACCCACAACATCCCAGCAACAAAATACAGAATCAACATTTAGAACACCTTAGCAACCACACGGCAACACCCTGGCAACCACCCAGAACAACCATATAGCAACATTCAGAAAACCTTAGCATCCACACGGCAGCACCCTGGCAACTACCCACAACATCCCAGCAACAAAATACAGAATCAAGATTCAGAACACCTTAGCAACTGCATGGCAACACCCTGTTGTTTTTTTTGAACGAATCGTTTGAGTGAATGATTCAATGACTCGTTCATAAAGACTTCTTAAATGAATCAGAGTGTTTGAGTGAATCGTTTGAGTGAATGATTCAATGACTCGTTCATAAAGACTTCTTAAATGAATCAGAGTGTTTGAGTGAATCGTTTGAGTGAATGATTCAATGACTCGTTCATTAAGACTTCAGTGGTTAGTTTCTGAATGACTCCTCCTACCGGTGTATCGATGTAATCCATATAATCTTTATTTGAAGCTCAAATTGCTTTCAAAAGATGATTTACCCAGTTTTGATCTTTATCTGACTCGATTCGATTATCTGTGTGATTCATCGTGTCGAAGGTTAATAGATACACTGTAACTGAATCCCTGTCATTTAGGAATAATGTTTTAATTTGAGGACTGGAATGTGATTCTAAACTTGTTGAATAGTTCAGTTTGACCAAGCTGGCTTTATTTACACTGACTCTGGAAAGTCCAGACTCTCCAGTGTTGCAGTGCGTCGGGAATTGCATAACTGAGTCACCTGTCACAGTGAATGTCTTCAGTTCAGGAAAACCAGGCCTGTGCTTTTGAATAAATATTTAAAATAAGTTTTACGATGACTGAATCCCTCAGAACACTCTCCGGAGAGATTGAGAGAGCATCTGTAACGGGACGTCCCACATCACAAACTGGACGTGTCTCTGTCTCTGTCTCTGCTCATCAGCGTATATTTCGTGTCCCTGTCTTTTTCTGATTTCTCTGTGACCTTCATCAGACGCTGCTGCTGCTGCCAAAGCAATTAATGATGCAGTAACGAGCCAAGAGACAGAGGAGCAGCTGAACGCAGGCTGCACTGAAAACAAACACATCCCGGGCATTTCAACAGAAAGCCAATGTAAACATGCTACAGGAAAAAAGACTTGTTCAATTACATGTCTGGCATTCGTTTTATATACATATATTCATATATTTCTCCTAGACAGCTGTGCAAATAGAGACTTTTTCTCCTCTAAAGTGTTATTTTAGTATGAGATACTATTTTAGTTTTTATTAATTGTTTGAGTTAGTTATTTGTTTTTATGTTTTCCAATTTAATTTTAATTTTAGTTAAAGTTTTGGAATTTTGTCCTTTTTTTAAAAAAAAATTGTTTTTATGGTTTTTATTATTTTCCTTTTAGCTTTTATTTCCCTTTTAATTTTTATGCATTTATTAAATTACATTTTGTTTTTATGTTTTTAATTTTAAATTTTTATTTTAGTTGAAGTTTTAGTCATTTTTGTTTTTACATGTCTATATAGTTTTTATGAATTGTTATTTCAGTATAAGTTTTGACCATATACTGTGAAAAATTATATTATATTATATTAGACTATTCATGTTTTTAAATACTGTATTTAAAAACATATTTTTCAGGAGTAAAAATAACCACATTACATTATATTTTAAGGTAAGAAACAGTAAAATTATGTTTATTTAAATAGCTTAATTTCTTATCATTTAGAATATTAGTTAAGTACATTGAAGGCATTTGCACTATTTTTATATTATTATGTTATTTTTATATTACATTATCATGCATGTTTCCCTGATAGAGTCTGTGTGTAAATCTGCGTATGTGGGGAACACTGCCACTGCTCATGGATAAACTTTGATTCGTTTTGATTAATCATATGTGTTTCTGTATCATTATTTTGTTTATCATCAGATTTATTTAACTCCATTATGTCGGAATATTAATGTAGATCAGATACAGATGTATGAAGTTATGAAGTTCATAATATACAGGCACCAAAATGTCATCCTGTCAAACCTGAAATGCTTTTCAAGAGCTTTTTTAGCAGAGCTGCCAGTTTTTCACCATAAATTTAACCAGATATTTTTACACTTTTGCTGCATCTGAAGTGAATCCCAAAACCAAACACATGTACCAACCCATACAGCAAATAAATAAATAAATACAAATAAATGAATAAATAAATAAATAAATATGAATAAATTAATTAATAAATACAAATAAATAAATAAATACAAATAAATAAATTAAATAATTAATTAATAAATACAAATAAATGAATGAATAAATAAATTAATAAATACAAATAAATAAATACAAATAAATGAATGAATAAATAAATACGAATAAATTAATGAATAATTTAATTAATAAATACAAATAAATAAATAAATACAAATAAATGAGTAAATAAATAAAAAAATTAATTAATTAATAAATACAAATAAATGAATGAATAAATTAATAAATAAATACAAATAAATAAATACAAATAAATGAATAAATAAATAAATACAAATAGATGAATGAATAAATGAATAAATACACAAATAAATAAATACAAATAAATACATACAAATAAATGAATAAATAAATACAAATAAATGAATGAATAACTGAATAAATAAATACAAATAAATGAATAAATAAATAAATAAATACAAATGAATGAATAAATAAATACAAATGAATGAATGAATAAATAAATAAATAAATAAATAAATAAATAAATAAATAAATAAATAAATAAATAAATAAATAAATAAATAAATAAATAAATAAATAAATAAATAAATAAATAAATAAATAAATAAATAAATAAATAAATAAATAAATAAATAAATAAATAAATAAATAAATAAATAAATAAATAAATAAATAAATAAATAAATAAATAAATAAATAAATAAATAAATAAATAAATAAATAAATAAATAAATAAATAAATAAAATAAAATAAAATAAAATAAAATCTGGCCAAAATATATTTTCAAATATATGCCAAATAGATGTTGTAAACAGTGAAGTGCAATGAAATATATTTTTGAAATTAAAAAATATATTTAGTTTCGACCATTATATACCAAAACATATTTAACAATGTATTTCAGGGGCAATAAAATACATTTACACTTTTACAATATTTAGGATAAATGCAAATATGGATTGAATGGCCTACTAAAGATCAAAACTAGATATTTATGTATATTATTTCTTTTTGGAACGATATAAAATATGTTCCTCGCTGATCTTTCTTCAGATGTGACATGAGAAATGTAGTTTCTTGGACTCAGATATAAGGACAGCAAAATATATTTTTAAATGCGTTCATTTATATTCTTAAAATATATTTTTTAATATATACAAAAATATATCATTTGGATATTTGTTGTTGTATTAGTATTATTAATTATTATAATTGTATTGTTTTGCCGTATGGGAAACCTCAGCACAGTATAGTAATCCTCATAAAGCTGTGTGTGTGAATCTCAGGAAAGTCTAGACTGTGGAAATCAGGTCTGGGTCCCCGATGCGTTTGGTGTGATGCTTCAGCTGTTCCTCTTAATTAAGTTCACATATCCATTAGATGTCATTATTGTTGTGCATCTGGGGCGGTGTGGGATCAGCTGGTGATCTTCTAGCACATTATGAACGCTTCTGTGTACTTTATCTGCTCAGATGTGAATAATTGAACTGCTTCTGTATCACTCAGGTCCCCCTTCGCCTTCAGAATGATCGATACTAGTCACGTGACGCAGCATTAATGACGAATCACATGACGGTGACTGACTGTAATTGAACACACACATGTGCGCGTATATTTCTGTGGATTTGGGTGGGTCTGTAATGAAGGATGGATGGTGTGGAGAGCAGAAGTTCCCCGTGTGATCCATTTCTTTCATTTCACAAGTCTTAAGCCCCGTTCACAGCAAGAACGATAACGATAACGATATTATGTTCTGACAGCCAATCAGAATCCATCCTGCTGTCACGAGCTCGAGAATTTAAAGCGGCAGACGCACGTGCGCTTAGAATATCGTTATCGTTATCGTTATCGTTATCGTTCTTGGTGTGTTTTTAATTTTGCTGCATTGGAAAATAAATACAAACATGTCTGGCATTTATTTTATTTCAAGAAATTAAGCCCATAGAAGGAACAATAAACAAATAAATAACAAACACAATAAATAAATAAAATATTTAATATCTGTTTATCTTATCAATGTCAGAGTAAACAAATGAATACGTCTTATTTTAGATACTATTACAGTTTTTATTAATTGTTTTAATTAATTTGTATTTTATATTTTCCATTTAGTTTAGTTTGTTATTTTTTTTTAATTCGTTTTTGTTTATATAGTTTTTGTTAATTGCTTGAATTAAGTTTTATTTTTATATGTTGCATTTTTGTTTTAATTTTAGATGTTTTATTAATTTGTTGTTTTTGTCATTTTTATGATTTATATTTTAATGTCTGTATAGTTTTTACTGATTGTTTGAATTAGTTTTTATTTTTAGAATTTATGTTTTAATTTTGGTTTTAGTTGAAGTTTTAATAATTTTATTTTTGTCATTTTTATTAGTTTTTGTGTTTTTAATGTCCATATATTAATTGTTTGAATTATGAATTGTTTTTATTTTTAGATTTTATGTTTTCATTTTAATTTTAGTTATTTTGTTGTGTGCTTGTATCATATTTATTATTATTTTTTTGTATGTGTATATAGTTTTTATTCATTTTTATTTCAGTTTTAGTTATGTTAGTACATCAAGTTAAACTACATGATAATGAAAATGTAAATGAAAAAGTGAAATCTGAAAAAAGTTTTTTTTTGACTAATTTATATTAGCTAATTAATTTATTTGAACTATTATATATATATATATATATATGTATATATATATATATATATATATATATATAAATTTATATGAACTGTTAATTATTTAAACATATACATTTATTATAAAAACATTTCTAATATGAAATAAATGTGACATATAATCAGATAGTGGTTCAGTGTGAGTCCAGACTCTCATCATGTGTCTCATGAGGATCAGTTCTTCTGCATCACTGCTGTGTGTCTCTCAGCTCTTCACTGATCCGGCTGTAATGTTCCCATCATCAGTCTGGATCCACGCACCATCGTCTCAGTGTGAATCTGAGCAGCTGTCGTATCTGGCAAATCTCAGCGCAGCATCAGCATCATCATCTCCTGCATCCAGAGCTCCTTTTCCATCAATTAAACAGATTTAAATAGAGTTCAGCCACTCTTAATTATTTACCTGTTCTGCATCTGTGTGAAGACTATATTTAGAGTTTCTAGGACACAAGAATGAGCTGAATGAACACACACACACACTCACACTCACACTCACACTCACACTCACACTCACACTCACACTCACACTCAGACACTCACACACACACACACACACACACA
>NW_015505560.1:251961-258033 GCF_001515645.1 Sinocyclocheilus grahami | reverse complement strand
CACACTCACACTCACACTCACACTCACACTCACACTCACACTCACACTCACACTCACACTCACACTCACAAGGCTCCAAAATAATTACAGCGTCCTCACAGGTTTTGTCCAGACACACATTATCTTGCCCAGCAAACATCATATTATAAATATAAAACTCATGAATAAACATGAATATACATGTTATGTTCGGATCATTTTGACCCGGGTTTTCTTTTTCCTGGAAATACTAGTTAATGTTATCGTATCGGACTAAAATGTACTGACTTTGCCTACAAAAATTGCTTATAAAATGATTGTTATGGTATATTATTACCTGGACTCAATCTTTTTATCAACTTGTTTTCTTTTCTGTTTTTAAGTCACATTGCCAAAATTGTCCACAAATAGAGCTTTTTTTTTTTACTCAAAAACCCAGTTCTAGACTTTGTGATAATATAACACAACAACATATTTATAAGCATTTTTTAAAAGGCAGGTCACTTTTGACCAGGAACACCAAATTAGGTAAAAGATTTTTTAGCAACACAAGGAGGATTGAAAATACATTTATGCATAAGATATACATTTTGTGTGTCCCTTTAATGTGCCATTTGTCCTCTTTTCTTATCGTCTGTCAGGTGCAGATCAGTGTGTAAAGTCACAGCAGATTGTGAGATCTAATTAATGTCTGCAGCACAAACACTGAGAATAATAAACCAGAAGACACATGCATTCATTCCCAGCAGATGCTCGTGTCCATAAATCAGCAGAACATCATATTGTGTTTCTCTTTAACTCTCAGAGACTCAAACACAGATACTGATAAATAGAGGTGTTTATAAGAAGCCACTGGTTATAAAAATCCTGCATATTTTTTGGGGTTTAAGTGTTAGAAAATGTGTGCACATACACATGAGAAGGGTTGCATTTACCTTTATGACATTCTTCCACTGATCTAGAAGACTGAAATCAGCATCACGTTATAGCTGTAATATCAGTGTAGCCACTTAAATCATATTTTAAAAACACCAATTCCAGCTGAAAGCATGTAAAAAATATCTAATATTTTTGCTGTTCCCATTAAGTTACGAAAACTTTATTTCCGAATCTTCTCGGAATGTTCAAAATGTTTTAAAAATGTTTTAAAAACATTTTTATGTGAATATTAAGGGAATGTTACATTTTATGATTTTGCAGATATTTTGGGAATGTTACTTTTGAACATTCTCAGAACGTTCTGTCAAGGTTCTCGCAAAGTTATCTGGTCATTAGTCATTGCAATATGTTAGCACAAAACATTATATATACATCTCTCATGGAACTGTTTTTTTTTTTCTGGGATGTTTTAGTTGGATGCTTGTCGTTCATTTGGGAGTCACACTTGTGTTGTTTGCGGTCAAAAGTGACCGGACACCTGAAATTAAACGCTTTTTTTTATTTTCAGTGAAATCAATGTAATATATTTTTGTTCGATAATATTTTTTATTTTGAGAGAAGTTCATGGTACTATTTAATATTTATGCAATAATTATGATCAATTTTTCCCATTGAAATTTTTTTTTTCAATTATGCCAGTATTTCATGTTAAAGTAGAGACAATGCCTTTAAAATCCAATTTTTGAAGGCAGATTAGTTCCATCTGGCGGGAGTAAAAAAAGCAAAACATCTGAAATTCCATGGTTTAGCCACTAGATTCCAATAGAGCTCTACTTAATATAAAAGGCTTATAAATTCTCTAGTTGTTTTAGGCATAAATACTTTTTTTTTTTTTAAGTTGTGGATTTGGATTTATATTTAGACATTCTCAAAGACAACATTTTGTAAAGGTTTAAAAAAAATTTTTTATGTTGATTTGAAATGTCAGTTTTTGCATTACTTTTACTACAGTCAAACCTGAACACAAAGAAGGACATTTTATTACACATAACATCAGAGTTCAACAAAAATTTAACAAATATGAACAGGAATGTTTTATCAGAGGTTACTCAGTCTAATTTCAACCTCTTATTTGAGTCTTCTGGCTCATTTCTGACCGCAAACAACACAAGTGTGACTATTGTTTTTACAACCATTTAGCTTTTTTGAATCAAGCCCACATTTTTTATTTTTATTTTTGTGGTCACATAGTGACTGCCATAAAAGTCAACGAGTTTTGTACCATTCCGATAAAGTAGCGATTTTTCAATTTTCAAAAAAAATTTAAATTCCGGTCTAAAATGACCGAACACCACCAGAGGGTTAAGAACGTTCCCATAAACGAAATTTAATTAAAAGTTTGTTCTCATTTGTAAGTCGTATGTGTGCAAGTTGCTTTGAATAAAAGCGTCTGCTAAATGATTAAATGTAAATGTAAAAAGAATGTTAGAGAACATTCAGAAATATTAGCAAATGTTCCATGAATGTTGCATTAATAACATTTTTGAAAGTCCAAATAACTCTGAATGAACATCCTATCAATGTTGCAGGAAGAACGTTTGCTCGTAACCTTGACAGGATGTTTCCTGATAGCTGGGATGCCAAATGTTCATATTTTTGGTAAATGTTGCCATTTTTCTGTCACTTAATGTTGAAAGAATTGAAAAAGAGACTTGGATGTTTGTTAAATCCGATCCACAGCATCATCAACAGTGTGACCTTGGCATTCTGGGAGATTCAGATTGTATTTTTTTCCCCTGCCAGACTTGCTTTTATGAGAAAAGCATAGTGTAAGTGTTAAATGTAATTGCTCTCCGGCGCTTCAGCGAATCCCACAGATTCCCCAGAGAGCCGTGAACAAGTGAGCAAGACTTGAGGTCAGACTAGAGACTCGACAGACTCTGACTGCGTCCAGAACAGCAGAACTAGAGCAGGAGGATGAACGAGACGCAGATGAAGCCTCACAGACGCTGTTCACTTATGAGAATTAAAAGGTTGAGCACCTCACAGATCACCCAGACCTCAGTGCAGTCGTGATGAATGCTGAGATGCTTCTTTAGACCAGATGCAGACGTTCAGATAGAGATTCCTCAGGAACACAAACACTGCAAACACATGTTGAGGAGATCAGATGCACCTTCTTCACACAGGTGGAAAAATCCCTCAGATGCAGGACCGGGCTGTTTTATTAATGTTAACAAAATTAAAACCAAAACTGAGTAAAAAACCTTATAGTTAAATACTGCAAGTATTAAAACGAACATAACTGAAATGTAAAAACTGAAGCTATTGTGCAGCACGACTGTGTTCAACATTGATAATAATCAGAAATGTTTCTCGAGCAGCAAATCAGCATATTATACTGATTTCTGAAGATCATGTGACACTGAAGACTGGAGGAATGATGCTGAAAATACAGCTGCGCATCACAGAAATACATTACAGTTTAACAGAGATTCACATAGAAAACAGCTGTTATAGATTCTAATATTTTTAAAAATTTTTACTATATTTTTGATCAAATAAATGCATCCGTGGTGAGCAGAAGAGACTGTTTCAAAAGCATTAAAAAATCTTACCAACTCCAGAAGTGTATATAAATATATAAAAATTTATTATTTCAAGCAATGTCAATGTCACAATTTAAAAAATACAGGCTAAAACCCCCTTTTTAACTTGTGACCGTGATAAAAACACCCAGACCACCAAACGCCACATCATCTTTAGTGAGAAAGTGGGTCAAATAACAGATGACAGACTCACTAAGCCTTCAGAAATGCAGTTGTTTCTGCGGGTGGATTCAGCAGGTCTGTGTGCTGAAGGGCAAATAGAGACGCGGATCCGTCAGGCCCGGAGGAACATGAGCAAATATCCAGCCTGTCATCTCAGATTTGGTTCAGAATGCTCACTGGCTGTTCAGAGGACCACGTCTCCATGGCAACCGCTTCATAATGCATCTCTTTATTCGGAGGGTGGTGATGCGGTCCATGCAGATGATGAACGAATCTGAAGTTTGATGTGATGCTTCAGGACACGAACATGTGAGATATTACCACATGAAATCACACTCATATTCAGGATGAGCATCATTAAGAACTGGACTCATTTCCTCAAACTGATTTAAAGTAACAGCTTGTAGATTTCAATCAAATTTGAATTTAGGGAAGAAGAAATATTGCTTATGATTAAACATATTCATGCATACAAAATATGGAGAATTTACAGCAACGTTTGATGACATTAATAATCAATGTTTGAAATTTGCATTCGTGTATTCGGCTGAGGCGCTTATCCAAAGCGATTTGCATTCAAGCTTTAGTTTTCCTCAGATTTTCTCACGCAATCCCTGGGTATCAAACCCATGACCTTGACGTTGCGAGTGCCATGATCTACTATTTGAGCTACAGGAATGCCTCCTATTACAATATATTAACACTTTAATATTTTCCCAGAATGCTCTAATTTACTCCAAAATCTTCCAAATGGAGCCAAACCACCAATGGATGCTCTGCAGTGAATGGGTGCCGTCAGAATGAGAGTCCAAACAGCTGATAAAAACATCACAATAATCCACAAGTAATCCACAGCACTCCAGTCCATCAGTTAACATCTGGAGAAGACAAAAGCTGAAACTAATCCAGCATTAAGACGTTTTTAACTAAAATACATTGAGTCCATAATCCATAATAACTCTTCCTCCAGTGAGTCAGTGTTCTGGTGTGAATCAGGAGAGAAATCTGCACAGATCAAGCAGCGTTTAAACAGCTCTAAACACATACGTGGCTGGATTTTGATGCGAGAGACAACAGCAGATGCACTTTTTCACTGGAGGAAGAGTTATTATGGATTATGGACTCAATGTATTTTAGTTAAAAACGTCTTAATGCTGGATTAGTTTCAGCTTTTGTCTTCTCCAGATGTTAACTGATGGACTGGAGCGCTGTGGATTACTTGTGGATTATTGTGATGTTTTATCAGCTGTTTGGACTCTCATTCTGACGGCACCCATTCACTGCAGAGCATCCATTGCTGAGACACTGATGCAATGCTGCATTTCTCCAAATCTGATGAAGAAACAAACTCATCCTGATCTGGGATGGACTGAGAGGGAGCACATTTTCAGCAAACTTTCATTTTTCGCTGAAGTATTGCTTTAAGCAGATCCATGTCTTTCCACTCTATCTTTATTTAATCATGTAAAAATTAAAACTGCAGCAGACTCAACAGTCACAGGTCATCAGGTAACATGTTTTACACATATTTCTGTTTTTATAGTCAGTGTTTCTGCTGCTTTATTAGTTCTCAGTGTAAATGAATGCAGTGATGGAGCATTTTTCTGTCATTATCAGCAAACCCGCACACAGATGCTTTGCCTTAGAAACAAATTACATCTGAGCGTGAAGAAACAGGCACGCTGCCATCTCATAATTACAGTAATTCCAGCAGCATTAGTGCAGGAAAACACATTCACATGCAGATCTCTCAGCGTGCTTCTCACTAAACACACAATGTTCAGCAGCTTCAGATCAATCAGTTTACCTGCAGCATCTGTGAGCAAAGCTCGTCTCACACACTTCACACGAGTGAACACACACACACACCAACACACTCACACACTCGTCTCACACACACACACACACACACACACTCACACCAACTCTCACACGCACTCACGCTCTCACACAGTCACACACACACACAGTCACTCTCACACTCACACACACACAGTCACACACACACACACACACACTCACTCTCTCTCTCTCTCTCACACACACACACACACACTCACTCTCTCTCTCTCTCTCACACACACACACACACACTCACTCTCTCTCTCTCTCTCACACACACACACACACACTCACTCTCTCTCTCTCTCTCACACACACACACACACACTCACTCTCTCTCTCTCTCTCACACACACACACACACACTCACTCTCTCTCTCTCTCTCACACACACACACACACACTCACTCTCTCTCTCTCTCTCACACACACACACACACACTCACTCTCTCTCTCTCTCTCACACACACACACACACACTCACTCTCTCTCTCTCTCTCACACACACACACACACACTCACTCTCTCTCTCTCTCTCACACACACACAGTCACTCACACTCTCTCACACACACACACACACTCACTCTCTCTCTCTCTCT
>NW_015505560.1:241345-251717 GCF_001515645.1 Sinocyclocheilus grahami | reverse complement strand
CACACACACACACACACACACACACTCACACACACGTTAAATGAAGTGAATTATTATTCTTTTTGGTAACCCTTTACTTAAAGCCTTTATGTATAAAGGTATTCATAATGTACATTATAATGCATGATATCTTTTCATAACTCTACCCAAACTTAAAATGCAATATAGCATTTGAAGGTTTGTTTGTTGTGTTTTAATGCATGATATTTTCTAAAGGTGTAACAGTGAATACATAAGTATTATATCTGTAGCTACAATTATTCACGAGCTCATACAGGTGCATAATTAATACATTAAAACACTTTCATATAAAGGTTGCATGTACAAAATACCACAGTATTGTATATTTACAATATAATATATATATGTATTTAACTTACAGAACCTTCACAAATTGAATTAAAAACATAAGATTTAAACTTAGATAAAATGTGCAAGTGCAAAACACCACGGTATTTTACAATTCAGATGATGATTCAATTTGCAGCACCTTCATAAACCGAATAAAACCATAAAAAACACACCTGATACACATTCTACAGTTATCATTTTGTAGATTTAGAAATTTCTTGCTCCGACCAAAGTGTTCTGAATGCACGGAGACTTCTGAACTCTTGAATATGACTTTGTGACGCTTCACAGGACTTTAAATGGGTCCCGCTAAATACTTCAAATTGGCCCTGCATCAAAACTAATCCTGCTTATTTGCATAACAGGCCTAATATTACCTCATTTTGAGTTCAGAAATATTAGGTAAAAACTTTCCATCTCATGCAGTTTTTTCCCCACAAAATGATTAAAAACGGAAAAACTCTATAGATTTAGATTTGACTAAAGAGTTTCTCCTTCTGATATTAGTCTCTGGCTTCTCAGATGTTTCTCCTGGGAAAAAGCCAAAGAAAAGATCTTAATGCCTCAAACTGAGTTTATTTTTTTAAGATACCAAAGACTGCAATAAAAATCTCAGTATAAACTCAAACATTTCTCATCGACTTCTCCCAATATTAAATGATCTGAGCTGCTCTATCGTATTCATTTTATACGAATAAATGAATAAATAAATAAGTTGGCCAAATGAATATATAACTCAACATGAATAATTTGTATATAAAATACTTGAACGATCGTATTAATTTATGAACATTTTCAGCTGTGCTTAAAGGTCTTCAGAAATGTTGTCTCGTGTAACAGTTTTGTTTTTGTATCTTTATGCATAGATTCAATTTATGAGATTATGTTTATTATGAAAATGGTAGAATGGTTTTTATGAGAAACTAAGACTTCCTACACCTTTTCTGGTTAATATGTAAAATTATGCATAATTTTTATGGAATTGTGTAGACTGAAAAAAATAATTTTTAATCTCTGATGATAGCTAGCTATTAAAAAGCAACCTCAGAGCAATACACTTTTTACTTTTTTATTTTATTTTATTTTTAACTGCTAAAAGCATCTCTAAACCATCCATTACAATCAATAAATGCAATGCATTATGAAAACCAACATCGTGAGCTCCTGCAACACGACTAATGCACTGCAGAAGAAATAAAGCACAACTCAAAATGAGTAGCAGGTTGCCATGACAACTCATTCAAGACAATGCAAACAGAGTTTGCACAATCCTGCAATCAGACGACTTCATGTCATTGTAAATGTGATGATGCAATACAAAACCAATAAAAAATAATCTGCATAATGAGACACGAGAATGCAGATATGAAACATGACAACACAAAGGAACGACTGTGGAAACTCGCTCATGCACTCTTAGAAACGACGCTACTATTTATATTCAAATGTGTTGATGATTTTCTCTGAGCTGCCAAACTCATTTACTTTATCTGCTGCTTCCCACCTCACAGACAAACCAGCCTGCTCTCAATCAGGTCCGCTTCTGCTCTATTTCCAGCGCAGCTCATGTTCATCGCTTTCATAACAGCTTTATTTATATCTGCTAAATTCTGCTGTTTTACATGATGAACGTGTGACTGTGGAAACATGACAACTGCTGAAACCGAATGGCCGAGGAAAACTCATAATACAATATTAGATTAAACAAAATGTAACATTCAGTTCTTAAATACAATAATATGAAAAGTTTTGTTAATATATACATTTTTATATTTTTTGTTTTCGTTGTAATTCTAGTTAAAGTTTGGTTGTGCATTTTTGTCATCAATATCATCATTATTATTTTTTAAATATGTCTATATAGTTTTTTTAATTAAACTTTAGTTTCTATTTTTAGTTTTAGTTATTTTAGTACTTCAAATGAAACAAAATAAAAATGAGACTTTTACTTTTTTAGATTTTATTTATTTAAAAGTTTATTTTATTTCAAGTATAAATAACAAAATAATAATAATTTTTTTTATGGTTTTAGTTTTAGTTAATGACAATAAGCTTGACCCAAACCTTACTTTTCAATTAGATTCAGTGAATAACAACAACAACAATATTATTATTTTAGTTAACTAGGATAAAAATAATTTTAATTTACACAAACATTTTTATAGTTTTAGTTAATGATAACACAAATGATACAAACTGTGTAGTATTTAATGTCTGAGGTTCGTTCCGAATCACTGTAGCAACAGTAACCGTGATGCTTGACTTGTACTTTGTTCTGTAAATTAGTGTCAAGGAGATTTTAGACAGTGAAAAGCTTGACAAAGTAAATTAGCATCTTTCTGAGTTTGAATCTGAACAGGTTTGACGCTGCTAGACTCACGCTGGGCTCCATGGTAACAGATACAGACGGTCTCTCGCTGGGGTCGCCACGGTTCCTCCCGGCTCATCACGGCTGCCATGGCAACAGACCGATCGGATGCAAAGAGGACTGTTGCTACCACGGCGATGGGAAGCTGAAGGATCATCATCATCAGAGTTTCTGAAAATCAAACGGACTGATGAGGAGAACCGCCGACTGGAGGAGAGGAGAGGACCAGACACACACACACACAGACACACACACACAGACACACACACACACACACACTCATGCACACACACTCATGCACACACACTCATGCACACACACACACACACACACACACACACACACACACACACGCACACACACACACGCACACACACACACACACACACACACACACACACACACACACACACACACACACACACACACATCTTGCAAATGTCTGAATTTCACTGCATTAGACAGATAAAAAAAAGGGCAGTAAATGCGGTCACATTCAGATGTTTATGCAGGCTTAGTGTCTACATGTATTCTGGGACAAAACCAGAAAGACCAGCCGAAGGATAGAAGTAAAGGGCTTGAGTGGCAAACAGAAAGTGAGGTACACTGCATGTAACTCATGAATGTTGAACTGCTGCTCTCTAGTGTGCGTATCGTTGTGATGCAGCTCACTTTCTTCAGATCATCAGATGTGCTTGTGTTATTCTTACATTGATCAGCAGTATTGATCTAAACCCACTGATCAAACTCCAGTCAGTGATGGTTTATGCTCTTTTCCTCTTCTTTACCAATCACTCATCTAATCGGTAGGGATGCCAGCTGATTGCTTTAACAATGAATGACTCTAACTACATTATGTGCGGATTAATTTATCATGTATATTAATATTTGAGAAAAGTCATTTATATATAGCAGTTTATACAATACAGACAGTTTCAAAGCAGCTTCACAGAAATAAACAGGAAAATAAATAGTGTTAATGTTCATCAGTTATGAAACAAATTCAATTCGACTACTTTGAAAGAAGTTTCTTCTGCTCACCAAGGATGGATTTGTGCTTAAAAATACTGTAAAATTGTGAAATATTATTAGAATGTAAAGCAGCTGTTTTCTGTGAATCTGTGTTAAGCTGTAATGTATTTCTGTGATGCGCAGCTGTATTTTCAGCATCATTACTCCAGTCTTCAGTGTCACAAGATCTTCAGAAATCAGTATAATATGCTGATCTGCTGCTCGAGAAACATTTCTGATTATTATCAATATTGAAAACATTAATATTTTTGTGGTAACTGTGATGCATTTTATTTTCCAGGATTCACAGATGAATAGAAAGTTCAAAAGAACAGCATTTATTTGAAATGTAAATCTTTTCTAACATTATAAATGTATATTTACTGTCACTTTTGATACATTTAATGCGTCCTTGTTGAATAAAAGCGATCATTTCTTTCTTTCTTACCCCAAATTTTTGAATTATAATTGAATGCTGAAAATTCAGCTTTGTGTCGAAATGTAAATCTTTTCTAACATTATAAATGTATATTTACTGTCACTTTTGATACATTTAATGCGTCCTTGTTGAATAAAAGCGATCATTTCTTTCTTTCTTACCCCAAAACTTTTGAATTATAATTGAATGCTGAAAATTCAGCTTTGTGTCACAGAAATAAATATAATTTTAAAATATATTACAAAAGAAAACAGTTGTTTTGAATTGCAATATTTCACAATATTACAAAAGCAAGTGTTCAAAGAAAATGAACTTGCTTGTTGGAGACATTTACCTGCTAAGAAGAACTAGATGAACATGTGCTTTCCTCCACAGCAGATCTTGACCATGAGGACGGTTTAATAGCTCAAAATCTCCTGAAATGAGTTCTTGCTTTTGTCTGTTTCAGAGACGAGGTCGAGTCTGAGGTAATATTTTCCACTTCATATTTAATTTTCAGGTCATTTTTAGATGCACGGTGTCTGTTGAGGCACTAAACCCATCATGAGCCTAAAAAAGCATGTAACAAAAAAAAATGAATATAACCGTTACATAAGAGCTATAAAAACAGAGGATTTTTTTCTGATGTGCCTTGTTGCCTTCTGAATTATTTTATTTTTTAATTAATTGTAACCTCTAAACCACGAACATACAATTAAAGGCAATCATTTTGCATCAAATCAAAAAAAAAAAATGAAGAAAAAAAAAAAGGGTAAATCAGCATGGATAAGAAATTAAGATGCATTTTGCACATTATAAAATCAAAGCATATATGTTTAAGGCTTTACTGAAATTGACTTTTTTGATGTTTAATTCAGTGAGCCAATCAGCTGTGATCTGCACATGAAATTCAGATATTTTAGTTATTTTACACAACTCACTTTCCAACTTGCCATTTCTTTGTAATTTACTAGCAATTTTTGAGTGAAAATAGTTTAAACACCATTCAGTATAGTGACTACTTCGATCTAAAAATGAAATGTAAACGGGCATTGTAAATAAACACATCTGTGGATTAAGAATTGTTCATATACGAGTAAATTTCCAATGTACCTCATTTTCAAATTTACATCATAGTCATAAAACATCTTTTTCTTTGAGTTGCATTTCAGTGTTTTAGATCTAGTGAACAATCTTAAATGATACCTCTATAGTTTCATTGGGAATACATGAGTGGCACATCAAAGGTTTGTGTGAAGCACAAGTCAAGCAGTCAGTTTAATTGAATGGTTACTCATGTGATTCTGACGCATCAACCTTCACGAGTCCTGCAGCGTTTGCTTCTAAACCTGCTGTTTTCAACCCAAAGACCCTCGGTGAGCTGCTGGTTCAGCGGTGTTTAATTACGAACTAAACTCTGCAGGAAAGCGGCTCTTATGGAGAAGGAATGAGGGACTCTGATTCAGCCGATAACTCAATAAAAGATCAATTAAACCGTTTCAGAGTCACTGCATCATATGGTACACTGCAGTGGGATTTCTTTAAAAAAAATGTAAACTGTTTCTGAAAAATGTGTGGTTATTACTTCCAAAACAAATAAATAAATAAATAAACAAACTTTGTATAATTTTATCCAGTTATTTATCTACACAAATGTTTAAAAAACATAACAGTGACTGGGGTAAATATCTTCCACTAAACAAACAGACAAATAAAGCTAACTAACTTAATATATTTCATCTAATAATTGGAAGCACCTCAGAGATGCACTCCAGCAGTGTGTGTGAGTGAGTTTGTGTGTGTGCGTGTGTGTGAGTTTGTGTCGCTTGAAGCACAAGCATGAAATCAGTGTGTGTTCCATCTGTATGAAGCGCCTCCAGCTCTGATAGATGGCCAAGAACCAGTAAGGAGAGCGACACACACACACACACACACACACACACACTCTCTCTCTCTCTCAGGTGTGTGTGATCTGGCTTCTCCACTAGATGTCTCTGTGAAGTCGTGTTGATGCTGCAGGCACTGTAAACTCAACTTCATCAAACAACAGGAGGCAGATGGAGATTTACTGCCTGTGAAAGACTTTCAGAAGCCAGAGACTATCAAAACTTCATCAGATTCATTATACAGTTATATCTGTAACATGCACGATGCTTTATGGATGAGTTTGAGTAGTTTAAGCTTTCCTATAGCAGTTTTGTATGGATATTTACCAATAGAGGGAGACAGAGACTTTAAACTGATCTGCTTTAAAGAGGCTGAGAGGTTTTATGGGACAAAGATAATGAAGGAGAATGTGATTTTTTACAGTAGAACACAGTTGCTCTCCAGCGGTGTTCTAGAAGATTGTACTTCGTTTAAAAAGCATGGTAATACTACGGTACTTTGATAAGTACCATATCCTATTCATAGATATTTACATGGTACACCAAGGTACTGTACAGAAAACCACTGTACTACAGTACTACCATAGTAAAGCACTACAAACCATTTTGATATAAAATAGAAAAAAATCTAATAATCTAATCTATATCTAAGTCACAGATATAAAAAGGGGTCATTCCATGCAAAGCTTTGTACATTCAAATAAGAGTTTTAAAATCAATCTGCGACTGAACAGGAAGCCAGTGCAGACTATAGAGGATGCCTGTAATGTGCTGACATGATGGAGTATAGGTGAGAAGACGTGCTGCTGAATTCTGGATGTACTGTAGCTCTCTTTATGGATAGCAGCTGGTGTGCCAATGAGAAGATCAATTTTTTTTTAAATGACGGTGCATCCACATTTTTTATTTCTGCACACTCTCAGAAAGAACGGAAGAAGTGTCATTAATATCAGACTTAGAGCAGATATAAATCTGAGTGTCATCAGCATAAAAGTGATAACCTAAACCATAATTCCTAATAATTTGGAAGCATATAAATGCTGAACAATATAGGACCC
Source organism: Sinocyclocheilus grahami (assembly GCF_001515645.1). Classification (NCBI taxonomy): domain Eukaryota; kingdom Metazoa; phylum Chordata; class Actinopteri; order Cypriniformes; family Cyprinidae; genus Sinocyclocheilus; species Sinocyclocheilus grahami. The sequence continues at coordinate 244,625 of NW_015505560.1, read as the reverse complement.
AAAACGGATCCTTGAGGAACACCATGGCGGACCTGTCCAACATCAGATTTATTGTTTCCCGAGACAACAAACTGGGAACGATCTGTAAGGCAGGACTTAAACTATTTAAGCACAGTACCAGAGAAACCAAGTCAACTCTCAAATCTATTAAGCAAAATGGAGTGGCACAGTGTCAAAAGCTGCAGTAAGATCTAACAACACCAAGATGGTAGAGGCTCCAGAGTCAGCGGAGACAAGCAGGTCATTCATGACTCAAACCAAGGCAGTCTCTGTACTGTGTCCTTCTCTAAACCCAGAATGGAAAGGCTCAAAAAGCTTGTAGAATGACAAGTGTGAGTATAGTTGAGTCACGACACGTTCCAAAACCTTAGCAAGAAAGGGATGATTTGAGATCGGCCTGTAGTTTGACAGATCAGATTGATCACATCCAGGCTTTTTAAGGACTGGCTGCAACCTTAAGGACTTCTGGAACAATACCAGTAGTAAGGGAGATGTTCACAATGTTCAAAATTAAGGGACGTATTGATGGCAAACACTCCTTTAAAACAGCTGTTGGGATTGGATCGAGAATACATGTAGTTGTATTCATTGCCATCACTAATTTCAAAATACAATCAGTTGTAACTGTTAGAAAATGTAGTTTCAGGAGTCACAGGAAACGCAGAACAGGGTGCCAAACTAATAGAATTATGAATGTTCCTTGAAGATTTTGAGAAAGTGGTTACAGTCACACACAGAGGAACAAATCATTGGCTTAACGGGTAAAAAAAGTTTGTTGATAGTCTTAAAAATCATGTTCAGGTTTGCAGTACCATCCCTAAAAATGGACGTGTAGTACTTCGTTCTTGCCGCTTTAAGTGCTTCACTGACTTGACCCAAGTGTTCAGCCTACATAAGCTTATGGACAGTCAATCCTGATTTCTTATACCGGCGCTCAAGCTGCCTACTTATAACCTTAAGAGCTCTGAGCTCAATGGTGTACCATGGGTAAGATTTAGTAAATGAAACAAAATGTTCTCTCCTTGGGGCAAACACATCCAAAGCAGATAACACAGAACTAACAATTGTACGCAGTTCAGAGTTCACTAAAAAGCAGAGGATTAGGTATTGGAGGACTGTAGATGATAAAACAAGAACGGGAGGTACCATTCATTCTGAAAGCTATACATTCAAAAGATGACACACAGGGAATGGTATTTTCAGTGACAGATATATCTGCTCTGTAGAGAACTGCAAGACCGCCACCTTTACCCCTTAGACCTGGCCTGTCAATGCATGTATAACCTACTCATATTTAGGATTTATGAAGTAATTCGGCTGATGCCAAGATTCACAGACAGAAGAAATCCAGTCTATTGTTTAATATAATATCATAGAGTAAAGCAGTCTTATCGTGCGCCAGCGTTCTCCCCACCGGAAGTGGTACCATGGTAAAGAAAAATGGTAAAACTATGGTAATTTGATAAATACCATGGTACTAAACGATTTGCATGGTAAACCAAGGTACTGTACAAAAAAACATGGTATCACAGTATTAACGTGGTAAAAACATGGTCAAGTTGGTACTCAGTGATAACCATATTCATATACCATGATTTTTACATGGTACTCCAAGACACTTGAAAGAATACCATGGTACCAGAGTATTACTATAGTAAAAAGCATGGTAGCTTTGGTAAGAAGCATGGCACTGAATGATTAGGCCATGATATGCGCAGTGCATTAGCACTTCAAGTAATAGCTAACAAGTGAAAATCACTCTACCTATCTAGTAAAACAGCATTAGCATGGTACTCAGAGCAGTAAGTGTTTCTATTCAGTGAGTTTCAGACCCACAGCCGCAGATTTACCTCCAAAATCAGACTGCGAGATTATCACGCGATACATGCGCTCAAGCACGCTGGTAAATGTCACCGGCTTTTCAATTAATTTCAATTAATCACCCGCGGGACTAACGAGCGCCGGGATCACAGTGGGCTCTAACGAGGGCGCTGTGATTAATTAAGGTCTTCTTTTTCCACCCCTGCCTGAAAATGTTAAATGCCACAGAGAATATGATCCATTGTTTCACGAGACAACATGAAGTTCTCGTTAGAGTTTAACCCCTTGAAGACTAATGAGATCGTAGATTAGAATGGCTGTGTAGAGTTTGTTTACATGACGTCATGAACATGCCAAATGCATTAACGACTTACTATAAACACTATTATTTAATGATTTCAATGATGTGCATTTCATGGGAAATGAACCAGCTACAGAAAGACACGAGAAAGTATTTGTGCTTCCATTCGTGTTTATGTTTAATTCGAATCCAGCGCCTTCCAGCCTCTTCACAGATTATTTTATTTCAAATTTGCACAGGACACATTCTTATGGAAGCCCGTTTCTGCCACTGAAAATAAAAAATAAAAAGTTGCATGATATAAACTCGCAATTGCAAGAAAAAAAGTCAGAATTGTGAGATAAAAAGCCGCAATTACCCTTTTTTTATTTAGTGGCGGAAACGGGCTTCCATACATTCTTGCCTTCAAGAACCATTGAACTGTTTTTAAAGGTAAGGTGTGTAAACAGACCTACAATACTCCTTTTTCGCTGTTTGTTCAACAATATCGCTTTATTGCTTCGGAAACCGCTTTACTTGCGCGTCAGTTAGCTGATTGAATGATTCAGACCGATTCGCGAACCGATTAAGAAAGAATCACGAATCGAATTGAGACTCGATTCAGAAAGCATCGCGAACCGAATTGAGACTCGATTAAGAAAACATCGCGAACCGAATTGAGACTCGATTAAGAAAGCATCGCGAACCGAATTGAAACTCGATTCAGAAAGAATCGTGAACCGAATTGAGACTCGATTCAGACATAATCGCGAACCGAATTGAGTCTCGATTAAGAAAGCATCGCGAACCGAATTGAGACTCGATTAAGAAAGAATCGCGAACCGAATTGAGACTCGATTTAGACAGAATCGTGAACCGAATTGAGACTCGATTAAGAAAGACTCGCGAACCGAATTGAGACTCGATTCAGACAGAATCGCGAACCGAATTGAGACTCGATTTAGACAGAATCGTGAACCGAATTGAGACTCGATTAAGAAAGACTCGCGAACCGAATTGAGACTCGATTCAGACAGAATCGCGAACCGAATTGAGACTCGATTTAGACAGAATCGTGAACCGAATTGAGACTCGATTAAGAAAGACTCGCGAACCGAATTGAGACTCGATTCAGACAGAATCGCGAACCGAATTGACACTCAATTCAGACAGAATCGT
>NW_015505560.1:236129-241212 GCF_001515645.1 Sinocyclocheilus grahami | reverse complement strand
AGAATCGCGAACCGAATTGAGTCTCGATTAAGAAAGCATCGCGAACCGAATTGAGACTCGATTAAGAAAGAATCGCGAACCGAATTGAGACTCGATTCAGACAGAATCGCGAACCGAATTGAGACTCGATTAAGAAAGAATCGCGAACCGAATTGAGACTCGATTCAGACAGAATCGCGAACCGAATTGAGACTCGATTCAGACAGAATCGCGAACTGATTCAGATCGCTTTACTGAGCTGTTTGACGAATTCATGAAAACGAACCGACTCAAAAGAATGATTCATTTGCAACACGGCAGCAAATACGAGACACAAGACAACATATTGTAAGAGAAAATGATTCTAAGGTCAGTAAATGGTATTCAGTTTCTCCAGAAAAGGATTTATCAATAAATATTTACCTGATAGTTTGACTTGATAAATTGATGCCACCAAGAGAGTCAGTTCAGCAAACAGGCATTCTCAGAAAGTTCTGGTTAGGTCCTCTCAAAGTTATGAACAAACGTTTGTCAAAGTTATTAATAGTGTTCTCAACACGTTACTAGCACAAAAACATTACCATGTATTTAATATTTTTTATTTATTGATTTTTCCTGAAACATTTTGGTTGGAACGTCTAACGGTTTTTAAATGCTACTTGTTTCAGAACCAGAGCATATTTAAAAGTAATGTTCCCATTATGTTCCCTTTGGACGTTTTGAATAGTAAGAGAACCTTCAGAGATACTTCAACAGAAAATATCATGACTCATGCATCTGCTAACAAGTTTTACTTCATGAAAAGCAAGTTTATTTAGGATTAGCCTACAATCTTTTTTTCCTTCAGAACTTGTTGCAACACATAGGTACATTTGGAGGAAGAAAATCTCAATGTGTTTCATGTCAAAAGGTTTTAGAGCCTGACTTTGCAATAACAGACATTGGGATGCAACATTATTCAACACAGAATATCCTCCAGTGACTGTGAAGTCTAAGAGGGCCTCGTGAACGTCCTTAAAACAATGCAAAAAGCCGTTTCCATATTAAGCAGCCACCTGTGAGCCGTTCAGCAGCTTTTATTGATGCGCTCCGGCTGATCAGTGCACCATTATTCCAGCCTCTGGGAAATATGGAAATCAACAGGCACTGCTGACGAATAATAAAATTGAATTTGTGTCTGACGGCGCTGAGCAGAGATGTTAAACTGTTATTTGCCCAGGAACGGGTAATATGATTCTCTGCTCATCCCACGGGCCCCAAACAAAAGAAGTGCCGTGTAATTAGGTAGAAGATATTGACACGCTGTTTTTCTCCGCTAGTTCAACATATTGAAATGTGGAAAGTGCCATAATGAGGTTTAACGCTTGAAAATGTGCAAACCTGATTAGGTGTGCTAGACTTCTGGAGAAATCACTCGGGTGCATCTGTCGGCTTTGGTATCGCTGCATTTATCACAGCATTTCTTATCATCAAACTGCCAAAGTCACTGATTTCAGCAAATGTGGCTTTGTGAGATCATACTGTTTCAGAACGGTTTGAAATTTCAGTGGATGAAAATTTCTCAGCAAACGCATGCGCCAGTGTCTGTATTATGGAAGGCCGTTTCAAAAAAATGAAAACTTAGGCTTTGTAACTAGGGTTGCAAAAAGGTGGAACATTTCCAGTGAATTTCGGAAATATTCCAGAAATTTGGGAAACTTTCCAGGATTTTTTGGAATATTCCAGGTATTTTTGGAAATTTACCAGAAATTGTCCACCCCTTTGCAACCCTAATTGCAACTTATTTCACAATTTAGACTTTTTTTGTTGCAATTCTAGACTAAAATCTGAATTTTGAGGGAAAAAAATATTTGCGAGATATAAACTCATAATTGCAAAGATTCTGAGTTTATATCACAATTCTGTCTTTTTACCTCGCTACTCTCACAATTGATTCTGAGATTCTGAGAAAAAAGAGTCGGAAATATGAAATAAACAGTTGTAAGAATTTTCAAAGAACTGCGCAAAAATAGTCAGAATTGTTTTTGTCTCTCATAGTTGAGGTATACCTATGATGAAAATTACAGGCCTCTCTCATCTTTTTAAGTGGGAGAACTTGCACAATTGGTGGCTGACTAAATACTTTTTTCCCCCACTGTATTAGGGGTTGCACCGACTAATCGAATAGTCGACTTCAGTGCTCTGCCATGACGCTTTAAGCTTGACGTCGACTAGTCGCTGGTCCTATAGAGGACGCAACAGGATAAGAAATCTTTAAAGGACTTCCACATTTACACTCAGTTTCCAAACAGTTAAAATGACAAATAAATGCATACTCTGAAAGTATCCACACACTCCACAAGAAGTGTGAATATATTACTGGATGCTCGAAACAGGAGAATGCACGTTTTAAACAGCTTGCACAGGTAAGTTAATCGCCGTTCTGATCTAATGTGCTGCTACACTGTAACACACACAGCTACAGACAGTAGCTCTTACATCACACACACAGAATCATTCAGCGAGGAAATGTGTTGTCAACACTGTTCTGTGATTTCTCAATAAAATATCTTAGAAACTGAAAAGTTCAAGCATATATTTGTTAACTAAATCCCACAGCTTCACTTCTAGTAGAGAGATGCTGCCAGGTAGAATTGATTCACATGCAATCACTCTCACTAATGCGTTCATATGAATGTAATCTTTACTGTGCTGCTTTATCTGTATCTGATTAGAACGAGCAGAAATCTGTGAGAAATATAATGACCCAAAGACAAAAGAACTGATAAAAAAGCTGTTATAGGAGCAACAGCCGTGTGGGCAGCGCTGTGTCATCTGCCATAGCTGTGCACAAGCTGTTTATCACAGCTCCAGACTTATTTGTTCATTACTCGACTTTCATCACGTAAAAGTCAACTTTAAGAAATCAGAAGTCGTTCAAATATATATATATATATATTTAATCCTGTGGTGGAAACAAGCTTCCATACTATTTTAGGTTTTTAGATCAGTATTATAGGTTTGTAGACATTTTTAATGACACGCTTTTATAATAAAAAGGAAAAGTTGTAGTTAATAGTCTCTTATTGGCCTGATTAACCAAGCTCCCCATAAAACAAACAAAACAAGTAGTAGTAGTATTTTAAGATTTGTTCATTGCATTTAATAGTTTACACTTTTAACAAAACACAGGTGTTTTTATGCATGTTTTTGTTGCGTTTAACAACAGCATGTGGCTTTTCGAGCGAAAGTGAATCATTTGGATAAACTGATTCAAAGCTTCAAAAAACTATTAAAGCAAAGTTGGTGTCGCCTACTGGTTAACGATTTGAGCTGGTGACCAAAAGGTTTTAGTATCAGACACCTCACAAGTTTCCCCCAGTGCCAAATAAAATCACTTTTTCCAGTCGAATATCCTCTGTCACATTACAGAGGTTACATGGTGCGGATACAGTTTCATACAAGCTTCTGCTGAATACTTACAACATACTGAGTCTAGTGTGGTGCAGCTGTGTAAATGATGTGCACTACACAATCTTTTTGAACAACTTCTAATGAAATTATGTTCAGCCAACAAACTACATTGAATTGGAGGAATTTAGCATAATCATGGGTTTTTAAGTTGATGACTTAAAAAAAAAAGTTAAACCAATGAATCAGACTTTTCTTCCACTAGAAACCATGCATTTATTTAAGCTGTGTTAACAGGAGTTCGGGCAGCATATATGGCATGTAAGTGCATGGATTGTGATGCTGCCGCAGTATTTATTCAGTAGTCAATGACTGTAGTGGATTTTGATTTATGTGAACACCTCCTCCAGCTCCTGCAGCCCCTGGGCCCTGAGCGATGTTCAAACCTCGTATCCCATGATGCATTATTCCTGAGCCCACCGGCGTCTGGCAGCAGCTCCTCAGTCCTGCGGTGGGAATGAGCACGTGTGCCAGACTCTCCGTGTCTCCGCTCTGTTATTGGCCTTCACGTGTTCCAAACTAACTATACTAGCACTAAGTGATCAGACTTACATTTTCACCTGCTGGATAACAAACCCACAGAACTGAGACAAATCTACAGACCAGAAGACAGGAAGAAATGCCTAAAAATCACCCACAAGACCCCAGCAAACTGAAAACAGCGCCCTAGCAACCATCCATCACACCTTAGCGACACCCTGGCAACCATCTGCATCACTCTAACATCATAACGATGAGTTTGCACAAGCAAAAACTGCTCACATTTACTCCAGAAACAAAAATTTTTGTTTAGTACTCAAATATTCCCACTAAATGGAGACTGTATTGTATTGATTTTATATAAAGCTAATATAGAAAACCTAATTATATAAAGCTTATTTTTTAAAGCTAAATTTTATTTAGTTTAGTCTAACCCAAACCTCAAAAGCATATATACAAAAAAACATAATAATTATATAATAAAATATTTATATATTATATATTTATATATAGTATATAAGTTATATATAAGTTTATATGAATATTATTTATTTTTAAATATACATATATATAATATAAAAAATATATATAATATTATATACTGTATATGATATAAAATATTTAAAAAATAAATAAGATTTATACATAAATATATAATAAATAATTTTGTCCAAATTTTATGCTAAGTAAACCCACACACACTCAGACTCACTGTTGTCTACAAACTGTGAGTTTCACGCAGCAGTATCGTGAGGTTGTATCACACACACACACACACACACACACACACACACACACACACACACACACTTCCCGCTCCTATCGCGAGAGTGTCTCACACACACACACACACACACACACACACACACACACACACACACACAGACTCACTGTGAAATCTCACTCAACCAAAACTGCGAAACTGGCGTTACAAATGCACAACATTTCACAAAAGTATGTAGATCAAATATCATGATGGTGATTTAAATTTCTATTCAATGCCGGTGTGTGTGTGTTAATGAGTGTGTGTGTGTGTGTGTGTGGGTGGGTGTGGGTGTGTGTGTGTGTGAGAAAGAGAGTGTGTGTGTGTGAGAGAGAGAGAGTGTGTGTGTGTGTGTGTGTATGTGTGTGTGTGAGAGTGTGTGTGTGTGTGTGTGTGTGTGTGTGTGTGAGA
>NW_015505560.1:235390-236046 GCF_001515645.1 Sinocyclocheilus grahami | reverse complement strand
TGAGAGAGAGTGAGTGTGTGTGAGAGAGAGAGTGAGTGTGTGTGTGTGTGTGTGTGAGAGTGTGTGTGAGAGAGAGTGAGTGTGTGTGTCTGTGTGTTAGAGTGTGTGTGTGTGTACTGGTTTATATATCCTGGTGGGGACTTAAACCTGACTACACACGGGGACTCGTGTCACGGTGGGGACCTAAATTGTGGTCCCCACGGGTACAAAAGCTTATAAATCACACAGAATGAAGTTTTTTGAAAATCTAAAAATGCAGAAAGTCTCCTGTGAGGGGTAGGTTTAGGGGTAGGGTTGGTGTAGGGCAATAGAATATACGGTCTGTACAGTATAAAAACCATTACGCCTATGGAGAGTCCCCACAAGGATAGCTGTCCAGACGGGTGTGTGTGTGTGTGAGTGAGAGAGAGAGAGTGTGTGTGTGTGTGTGTGTGAGAGAGAGTGTGTGTGTTGTTCGCTGGTGCTCCATCAGGCAGTCTGAATGTGTCAGAAACACAATTGGTTTATATTCAGTTCTGCTGGATCAGCAAAATACAGACCTGGTTTAGAAACAAACCACAAGCCCTACATCACCAGCCTCTCTCTCTCTCTCTCTCTCTCTCTCTCTCTCTCTCTCTCTCACACACACACTCTCTCTCACACACACACACACACAC
>NW_015505560.1:233966-234425 GCF_001515645.1 Sinocyclocheilus grahami | reverse complement strand
ACAAAAGCTTATAAATCACACAGAATGAAGTTTTTTGAAAATCTAAAAATGCAGAAAGTCTCCTGTGAGGGGTAGGTTTAGGGGTAGGGTTGGTGTAGGGCAATAGAATATACGGTCTGTACAGTATAAAAACCATTACGCCTATGGAGAGTCCCCACAAGGATAGCTGACCAGACGGGTGTGTGTGTGTGTGAGTGAGAGAGAGAGAGTGTGTGTGTGTGTGTGTGTGAGAGAGAGTGTGTGTGTTGTTCGCTGGTGCTCCATCAGGCAGTCTGAATGTGTCAGAAACACAATTGGTTTATATTCAGTTCTGCTGGATCAGCAAAATACAGACCTGGTTTAGAAACAAACCACAAGCCCTACATCACCAGCCTCTCTCTCTCTCTCTCTCTCTCTCTCTCTCTCTCTCTCTCACACACACTCTCTCTCTCTCTGTCTCTCTCTCTCTCCCTCTCTCTG